>NC_057813.1:304816131-305116131 GCF_018294505.1 Triticum aestivum | reverse complement strand
CTTGCAAAATGCTTGCATTAGATCCCTCATTACACACTATATGTTCATCACCAGGAGCATGTAAAATGTTTGCATCAAATCCTTCATTAGCAGTCTGTTCATTAGACACTTCAGGCTCAAGAACAACATGAGCTTGTATGTTTGCACCCGAAACTTGATTAGATACATTAGATTGAGTCAGTTCAGTATTGATTGGGGGAGTTATAAAATAAGTAGAAATTGGTTTCATTTTCTCATAGATTCCCTACATACAAGCAGTTTTACAACAACGTCAGGTTTAACTATTGGCCAGAAATTGAAGAGTTGAATTATATATAATCAGGGATGTGATGTACCTGCTCGTTGCACATGCTACTCTTGCAAGCTGTGACTGTCCGTTTGCGCAAGCTCGATGCCATGCCCGTGCTGCTGCCGCTGCCTCCCACGCAGGCTACACCCAGGGTTGGATCTTCATCTTCTTGTCCTTCCGTTCGCTTGAAGCCCGGTGACCGCCCTCCAACGAGGGCGTGAGGAAGTGCTGTGTCGGTCTGTCCAGCGGCGGCTAGGTTAGGAACAAACCAGACTGGAGGCTGGAGCGAATGAATTGGGATTTTCCTGCTGTCGATCGATATGGGAGGCGCTCGTTTGGGCCACGAGCCTGGTATAGGGCCTGCCTTGCACTTATGTTATTGGCCCATCCAAATTGAAACATTTTTCTTCATTTTTTACATTGCCTGCTCGTGCGTTGGGACGAACAAAACTAGCGTGGGCCAACCTGGACGACTCAAACTAGGTGCACACTTTCCAGCCACCTGAGGTGGCCGCCCATACCAGCCCCTATGGTGGCGTCGCCCCTTTTTGCGTGTATGATTGGATAGTGAAAAATATTCCAGTGGCGCCTTTTGATTTACCCACAGAATGGTTGAATTGCTTGTTTCTATGAACTATGTTCGCCAATAATGTGAAGGATGCCAGTCTTTTCATCCTATTGTAGATTGCTTAGATCTCGATATGCTAAAAGTAATCGCATGAAATATACAGTAAAAGCCAGTGTGATGTGTTTGGCTACAACTAGTCTGACTACACGTCCTCATATAACATATCAAGGACGCACCATCTTGCCAGATTAACCATTCGACTTACCCATGCAGTGTGGGAAGAAAGATTATTGGGACTGCGTATCCAAGTAATTGATGCCATGGACTCCTTTATACAACCTTGTAAGCGAAAAAGAAGTTGCAGTGTGCCTGTACAAAGAACTAGCGTAAGTTCAGTTACCTGCTTCTCAGAATTTTAGTTAGCCACTTATTGCAAAATTGTTCAATTACGTTGCTTGGCTTAATTTAGTTTGCTACTGATGACATAATGGCACAGCCTATTAATCATATTGTAGACTGCGCCTATCTATGTGTTTGATACTTACTGTTAAGAATTACCTGTTTGCCTTAACTTAAATATCTACTTGTTTGTTTAACTGCTTTGCTGCTGCAACAGCGGGTTACAATGATGTTAATAACTACTCCCTCTGTCCCATAATATAGAATGTTTTTTGACACTAGCATAGTGTTAAAAAACGTCTTACATTATGGGACGGAGGGAGTACTTTTCAGCATCCAATTGAAACTCTTTAATTCCTTGTTTGTTTAACTGGTTTGCTGTTATAACTCCCAGTTGAGATGTTTTGCTAACTTCAACTTTTCTGAATCCAATCGTAACTTTAGTGGCAAAATAGGTTAGCCCAAGATCAAAGAGCGAGGTCCCCATGGACGTTGCATCATCCCACAGCAGTGGCACCGGCCCAATCGTGCATTATGAATTGCCAATTGCTGATGCTCTAGAGGCTAAACTAGTGGTAAAAAGAGATTCTGCTTCTGCACTTAGAGATGAAGTTGACATGTTGAGGAAGCAAATGGCACAATCACAAGCAGTACTCAAGAGAACCATTAAATATTTGGTGGATTTCAAAACGAAGCAAGCTGAGACTGACCAGATTGTTAAGGTCCCGAAGGAAAAAAGGAAATTGAATTCCTACTTAGTAAATCATAGGTGAAATGTTCTTTCCATAGTTGAATAACCTTTGTGTTGTCTGTTCATGTAATCAATCAAACCATTTGTTTTAGAGATCATGTAATATATTTTTGTTTTGTTTTTTGGTTTGTAATTTTATTTGAGCACAAGTATGTATTAATTGATAAGACTCGAAGACATTTCATTTGGATTGCTGTGCCAGACCTACAAATATGCCAATCGGGCTGAATGTGCATTCAGCAATAGTAGTAGTATAGATGGACCATAAGTGGCACGCATCAGAAACGGCTGAGATGCTGGCTAAAAAAAGATGTTGTTGTAGCCAAAAAAAAGTACAGCGGCCTGGCTTATGCATGTTAGTTGCTATTATTGATCCATATACTCTATAAGTGTTTATATGTCTATTAGTTCTGTACATTCTTGGTTGATTGACTCGGTATTTGAATCTTGATACATCGCTCGTGTACATATCTAAATGGGAGTACACATTATGCTGCGTGTGACATTTGAGTTGGACATGAAGTGTTCCAAATATTCGAATTCACCTTAAACTGGAGACTAGTTTCTGAATTTGAGTATCGGCCTTTGTAAACCACATTCATATATGATAGTGGAATACATCTTTGTCGTCCTTTTGAAGATATATAAAAACACATAGAACGATTTATCAAGATTCATATAGGAATACAAAGTGGATTTGACTTTAGTTGCCAGGGTAAACGTGGATGCTTATTGTCCCAAAATTCGAAAGAAGCTGCAAAATGTCCATTCCCACGTCGGCTGCCCGAAGCCAAGTGTTTGGGAGATGGAAATTACTGTCTACCCATTACATGGACAATCCATCGGCCCGATTTCCACTACTCTAAATAGGGGTAGGTTGGTAACTTCAATTAGACGTGACACGACCGCCTCTGAGGCCATTCCGACACGGTGGGCGTCAAACATGGGCGGCAAAACACATTTGATTCAAGCTTGTCCGAAAGACCTCTGTTTCTCCCTCCATTCCCCATTCATACACGGTGGGCGGCAAAACAAACTCGACTCGGCCGAAATCGATGTAGGCAAATATTTTCAATAGGGGCAGGTTTGTAACTTCACTCAGAAGTGACACAACCGCCCTACCTGTCAGCCCCGTTCATACACTGTGGGCGCCAACCATGGGCGCCAACCACCCTCTCCTCGCTCGAAATCGCTCTGGGCAAATATTGGCGAGATGCGAGATTACCGTCCTATCCCCAACCGACGAGACGTCCAAATTTTAAACGGCGGCTAAGTTCGTAACTTTCCCATATTTCAGACAGGCGCGTCCAAAAGCATGGTTCCCCGTACCTCTCCCTCCATTTTCCCATGCATACACCGTCCGCGCTAGAACACCCCATCCCCACACCATCCTCCGTCCGCCACCCCATCCATCGCCGCCGTCCTCCACCACATCCATCGCCACCGTCCTCCACCATGCCGGAGCGCCTACCAAGACCGCGTCGTCCACTGCTAGAGATGGACGTTTCTCATCCACGGCGACGGACCAATAGCCTTGCATCGCGTCCTCTAGCTTCATCGGCGTTGTAGTCCTCTTTGCCGGGGCCGCTCACATGACCTTCTCTTCCACCGCAACGGGACTTATCCCCCCCGATGCACTCGTCTACCGTCGCCGATCTGCTTCAACGCCACCGACAGCCATCGCACCCCCGATGCCTACACGGCGCCGCAAGAGAGGTGGTACTTCATATCTCCTCAACTTTTTGATCTCAACCAGAAAATAGATCTTAACTTGGTTACTCTACTTTCTTTTCAGCTCTTAGAATTTAGTTCTTAGTTCGAAGCAAACAATGGATTCTAAATATCATTTCTCCGGTTTGCAGCTTCAAATCTACCATGGCACAGCCATAATATAGTTTAATTGATCATGCTTAGGGTTTAATTGATCATGTTGGTTCCATGGTGGTTTCTTTAATAGAAATCAGAGGAAAACCCTCTTTTGCTAAAAAAAATATGCTTAGAGTTTCCCCCTTTTATGATCACTATACGATCAGAATACGTGCTTCGTGTCATAATAACACTGCTCCACGCATCAAGCTAAACAAGCTTAGATGTTCAAATACGAATATGATATTATTAAAACAGAGTTCTTTAATTGGTCAGCTAAATGTTCCTAAATTAGTTTCGAAAATGCATGTTCGCCGCTCGGGTGTGTATCTCTACAGGGTGCCCACGGTGGGCCGGCCCACCCTGGGATTTTGGGTCGTCCCAGGCCCCGATTCCCCTCTGTTCTGCTGCGCGCTTCCGATCTCTACTCGCCCCCAGCCGCCTGCCTCACCGGCGACTTGCCGTTCCCGGATGGCATGACTCTAGGAGGAGACGCCGGACTAACAGGAGGCCAGGAGCCGCTCGCCCAACAGCGTCACCGCTGCCCGGGCGTGCTGCCGTGCCTACCTTCCCAGTCCGTTCAGGGCTCAGGCGTGCAGCACCCACCAAGCCAACCCGATTTATCCTGACATACGTCCTCAACACTCAGCAGCCACTCCTCATCACCCATTTTCTAATTGATTCATTACTCATTAGGCAGGACTGTCATTAGGGTTTGTTGTGTGCTCAGTGCTACCTACACTTAATGGTTCAGATGTACTTCGGTAATCTTTAGTACCTCTAAAGTTCACAGGGTTTTCAAAATTCCGGCCCTCGGAATAGAAACTAGTCATTTTGGATTGTTGGTCGTAGTGACATTGACCCAGATTACTACTGCAAGCCAGGTTTGTTGAATATTTTACTTGTCTTTCTTACTCATTCGATATAATATCCAATTATTCACGTCGATTAGTTGCAAACAATAAGTGCTAGACAAACTTCTTCATTTAGATTTTAGACGGTCTCTTACTGCAGTTACAATTCTGCATACTTGTCCTAATAAGCTCACAAGTAAACGATTGATTCACTACATCTATGCTTGCCTATCATATTTGTTGTCAATATTCTTTTAGGGTGGACCACCCTGTTTCTAAATACTGGAACCGTAGACCTGGGTGAATAGTATTTCTCTATGTGATCTCTTCCATCATGTGTGGGTAACGAACACTGCATTGTATAGAAAGAAAGTGTCATTTCCAGCTTTTACATAGGTTTCGATCTTTTACATGGAATACAATCTTCCTACTTGCTTTGTGTCGCACTACCAACACTCCACCCTTGAAGCTAAACATTATGCCACTCATAATTGCTTAGTTTATTTGTTCAAATACGAATTTCATATGATTCTAATGTTCCTACTTCAGTTTTGAAATGTGTGCCTGCCTATTATAGAGACATAAGGGGTTTGTATTTCTGTGTGTGGTCTGATCAGCACGGTTGGGGAGGTGAACTTTGCATATGCAAGGGTTTATAGGGAGACACTCTCCGAGTTGAATCCACAATGCATTCCATAGATAATCTGACTACTTTTTATGTTTTCATGAATCTGAGATTCTGAACAACATCATAATGATTATGAGCTTGCGCGCATGAAAAGAATAAAGCAAAACAATGCCATGGCTGTCAAACCTGGCATTAAGGGACTGAAATCAAGTCTGGATGCAATGCAATGCAAATGCTCTCCACCTACAGATTCATGCTCAGAATATGATCCTAATAGTGATTCTGAGCTAGAGGGAGACCTAAGTCAATGTAGCTCCCTAGTGGAGGAGTCAGAGGAAGATGCCCTATCTTATTCACCCATCAAGGTACTTGCTCTAACTTTCCAAGGTTACATTGCTCGCACATATCTTGCAACTGATGCTTTGCACTGCTTCTACTTTGTTGAACTGCCATTAGCTTAGTTTACACATCGTGTATGTGAATACGCCCTGCCTATCCATTTTCAGTACATATTGCATCTATCATCATACCATATTTATCCATTCAAATGATGTTCTTGTGTATCAGACGTTCAAAAGGAAGAGGCCGATTGCTGATCGTGGAGGAGCACAAGCAAAGTATTTGGAAAAGTTAGTGGCACCTGATAAATCCAATAGCCCATTAGGTGTACTTGCAATATCACCTGACCCACAAAATACCCCAACTCTAGCAGACTCTAGCCCTACTACACTGGTCATTTCTGATGCCCCAACTTAGCAGACCCCAACTGCAGCAAACAGTATGATTATGCCAGTTGACATAGCACCAGCTGTACGATGCAAAACCCCCATTCCAGCAAAGAGTACACCAAATCCAGTTGCCAAATCCCTTTTCGAACTAGAGAGAGCCCCAATTGCAGCAAATAGGACCCCTGTTCCATTTCTTCATAGTTTAGAAGATGAAGCTTATGTTGTTGTCAGGAACTTTGTGCGCATCTTTCCTTCATGGAAAGATCATACCACAGACATAGAACAATTTCCAGTCTTCCTCCGCAACTTACGCGTAAGTAATGTACTAATGTTATTCATGGTCATTACTGCATATGTTTCTTCTGACAGAGGACACAAGATTTCATTCTTTTAAATAGGCGAGGAGCAAACTGGATTGTGATGACGAGCAGGAGTTGGTTGCGCTTTTCAAGCACTCGTTGATGAAGTATCGTTCCTACCTGAGGCAAGCGCACTTCGATGGCAAGCCTTTGAACGAAATTTCTGTAAAGTCTCCAGTGCTACATTTATCCGACGGTGACTGGAATAATCTTGTTACACATTGGTCTCGGCTGCAGCGTAAGGTACTGTCCATGATATCACATCACAATTTGAACTACATTCCTGCATTTTCCTTAATGTCTCACTTGTATGAAAACTGTTAGCAGAAGAACATTCGTTCTCAAGGGACCACATAATCTCGCAACTATACTGCACACTGCATTGCTCTCGTGAGTACCTCTTGCCCTGTATGACCATACTTACTTTCATAGCTGTTTGATTATGTAGCATCACTGCACATGTTAGCCTCGTAATCGCCCATTTGGTGGACATTATAAGATCCGTATGGACTCTTACACAAATTTAGAATCAACCCAATGCTTTTGAAGAGGTTTAGCTCTGTAGTCCTCTTGTAAGGACTGAACGTGGTCTATCACTGTACTTACATTAACAGCTACACCCTCCGTCCCATAATATAAGAATGTTTTGTACAGTACACCAGTGTTCAAAACACTCTTGTATTATGGGAAGAGGGATTGGTTCATTTTGTAGCATTCTGCATCTTATCTCCCTCTCCCACCATTTACTAAAAAAGATAAGATCTATATTTAATCTTACCAACAAGTAGAATACACAGGCAATGCCAGTGCAGAAGTGTAGCCATTGCTCTTGTCAGTACATTTTGTCCTGTAATGCTTGTACTTCCAGGGATTGGTAGTTGATTATGTAGCATCAATCTGCATCTTATCTTCATTATCCTCTATCCCTTCCAGTATTATCATATATATAATTACTCTCTACAAAATGTAGAGTACAAGCAATGCTTATGAAGAAGATTATGTGCTGAAATTCTTGAGTTATGCTTCCCTTGACATGGAGAAGGGCATTATAAAGCCAGTGTTAACTGTTAATGCAAGTCAGTCCTTCTAAAGCCTTTATCCTCAACTGTTGTTTAATTTGCTCATACTCCCTATCGTTTACTGCTGTTTAGTTTGCTGTTTCTACCAAAATGCATGTTCGCAAGAACCGTAAGTTCTAAGTTTTACTTGTAAAACCAAATTTCTTATTCATACCATGCACATTACTTAATACTCCCTATATGTATGCTTGGTTTTATGGATCTATAATCCAGTGTGTGGTGAAGCAGCCCACATTTGCACCTTGTCATCTCCTGTTTTATCTTACTGATGTGGCTGATGATATGAACAACATGCCATGCACATTATCCAAAATAGATACAGTGATTTTCTTTGCCCTTCATCTATGCTTGTTATGTTGACATGGTAATCCAGTAGTGTGGTGAAGCTCCCCGTATTATGAACAATGCCAAATTATGCTATTGATATTTTGAACTTACTCTTTATTTTCTAATTTGAAATTGGATAGAATTGACAGAACAGTTATCATCTTTGTTTATACACGTGCAAAACTTGTCATCTCTCTGCTTTGTTTCAGGGTGGTATGCCTGATGGCATGCACAAGTCTGCTGAAGGCTGTGAGACAAACCCAACATATATTGCAGCAAAGAAGGCAAAACATCTTGAAGATAGCGAGACAACCCCAAAGTCTTGTCTTGATGCAGTGTTCAAGTTACTTGAGACTAACAGTAAGACAAGCTCACAGAATTTGTTGTCTGAATCAGTTCGACTTCTTCAGTCCCAAGTTCTAGCAGAAAGGCATTCTGCAACTCAACTCCGACTTGAAGTCCTATCTCTAAGAAAGATTGCGGAGAACACCAATGAGAACCTCATCGCTAAACAGCTACACATGGAAGCTATGACCGACATGCTAGGCCGGTCTCACAGCCTTTCTCAGCAGCTTGCGCAGCAGTTCCCCCGCAAGGCTAACCTTTCTTGAACTGTCTTGGAAGTGGTCTTAGTTCAGTATTATTTTGTTACGCTGCAATGGTGCCCAGTTTTTGTAATCTGCTTCTTCGTTGCGCTTTATGATCACTGGTTGCGAACTTCAATGCCCAGTGGATGTAATATACCTTAAATCCTTTATTGTATAGTGTAGGTTTATTCTTAGTTACTATGTCGTAATTTCTTTAATGTGTAGAGTAGGTTTGTTCTTAATTCCTACTAGTTACTGCCATAATTCGCTATCTAAAAAAATCAAATGTAGTCGACCGTGCCGAAACATTCGATAACGGGCCAGGTTTTTAGCGGGCCACAATTGGGCCGGCCTGCGTCTTTCTTGGGCCCGAATGATTGGGGCCTTCACACATTGTGCCAGGCCAAAACTTACACCGGCCTATATTTTAGTTGGGCCTTTTGTCGACCCAGTGCTTAGTTCGGCCCAGGTAGCGTTGGGCCATTAACAGGCTGAATATTGTACTGGCCTGTTACGGCCGAGATGAAACCACAGGCCTTTAGCAGGCCAAAATGCATGTTGGGCCTCAATTTTCACTAGTCGTCGACGGGCCTTCAGCAGGCCGAAATGTAGAACGGGCTGTTATGGGCCCAGTTAGTTCACGGGCCGTTACCAGACCGAAACATATCTCGGGCCTTAGTTGCCACTGATATCATGGGCCTTTAAGAGGCCGAAAGCTTAGTACAGGCATCAACGGGCTAAATTACGCAACAGGCTTTTAACAGGCCCAAAGTCACATTGGGCTTAACTGTTGCCACCTTTAGCACGGGCCGCTAGTGGGCCTGATGTCCCGTCGGACCATATATGGCCCTTGGGCAGCACGGGCCATTCCCAGGCCGAAAGTCACACCGGGCTGAAATGGGCCCGTGTCTACATCAGGCCTCTAACAGGCCGAAAGTCACTAGGCTGTAGTTGGGCCTGAATATTCGGCGAACAATTAATGGGACAGATCTGGCTTCGGGCCGCAAATGGGCCCAAATATTGGGCGAACAATTAATGGGCCAGATCTGGCTTCGGGCCATAAATGGGCCCAAATATTGGGCGAACAATTAACGGGCCAGATCTGGTTTCGGGCTATAAATGTACCTTTATTAAGCAGGCCGTTATTGGGCTGGCCCACTACTACCTGATTAAGTTCTATGGGCCTTTGACTGGGCCGGCCTTTTTAACCTATATGGGCCTCTGTTGGGCCCAGCCACGTGTCAACGTACCATAGGCATGTCTTCTCCAATGGACGGGCGGCATCTGGCCCATTGACGAGCTGACAGGTGTTCCCTTCGGCCAATCAGAATTTTACATATGGAAATTTCCCATTGATCGGGGCTGTTAACGGGTTGTCGGATCTAAAACCCGACCCGACAGCTTAACGGCGTTCTGTTACGGTGGATGCCACGTGTCGGTCACCCTTGACGAAAGCACTTTTGTGACGCGCGATTTATCGTCATGGAAGTGGACACTTTCGTGATGATAATTTTGGTAATGTCATGGAACACTTCTACGACAGCACAGGTATGACTATCTTGATTCTGTCATAAATTTGTCATGGATGTACATGCATGACAAAAAAGACGACCTACTGTGACAAACACGTATCATCACGAAACTGTATTTTTTTGTAGTGCGCGCTGCTGCTAGGCTTTTCCTTAGTAGTGTTGCCTGAAGAGAAGAGGTGCACGCACCCACACATGTAGTACTGGTAGCACTCTTTGCATCTTTTGCGTCTTCCCCAACCACACACGTGACATGGTGGAGCTCATTTCTATAAGATGATGCAGCCCGCGTGACAATTTGACGCGTCTAGTACTAGTTACTCACTTAAATACAATGGAGGGTCGGGAACCACACACGAACGATGATGTGTCATTTATAAATAAAGTTTTTTCTTTAATGGCACATACGCAATATAAATAGGTTCATATGAGAGAAAAAGAAACCACTCCACTATATACATAGCCAGGACAAGCCTACACGGTTGCTTGCTGGGTTGCTCTCTTCACACTCTCTCGCACAAAATGACAGTGGCCACATCTCTAACATCCGGGCGGATCACGTCCGCTGGGGGAAGGGGTGGATGCTTTGGGTAGATGCGATCACCGTCGCAGATGGCGAAAACCCACTGTCGGCACGTCCCAATCAGGAGTCCCGCTGTTTTCTCTCACAAAGTCAGTGTGGTTTCCTTCGTCCCTTGCTCACTGTCGCGACGTGGGCAGTTGCCGCCTCCCGCCGCCCTCCTCTTGGTTGCGTCCCAACTTCCCTTAGGTACAACTTCCTTTGCAGCCGGCTTGGACCACTGCCCCAGCTGCCCACATCGCTCTATATGGATATTTCTCTACTTCTTTGCCCCGCACGTACCTCTACTTGCTTCTACTATATTTGTGATGAGTTTATGCCTCATCAACTAGTCCCAGTGATCTTATTCTAATCACGCTTCTTCAATTTCTTTGCCACAGGGATTCTCATCTCGATTTTAGTGAAACTGTACAAAATGATCCGATGCTCAAAGGGTTGCAAACTTCATTTCTTGGAAGGTTCAACGTCGCCAGCAAATTAAAGCCTGGTTAGGGTTTAGGGTTGAAGGGCTAGGGACTCCATGGATCATTTTGTTCTTTAGTTGTCTCTATTCCAAAATAAGTGTCAACTTTAGTAGTAGTACAAATGTGTACTAAAGTTTGCATAAAGTCAAGACACTTATTTTGGAATGGAGGGAGTACATATTGGCTATGATCTGTCAATCATTGAGATGCAATAGCATGCATGTTAGTCTCCTTTGTATTTGATGAAATGTTGCAATGGGGCAACCTTGGACACAAGATACATGAACCAGAAGCTTGAAGCTTCATAGCGTTGTAAAAATTTAACTTGCTGAAAAATTACAGTATGTACTATACTACTATGTAAAGAGTTAGGTGTCGCACGGTCTCTAGAAAATATGGTGATAGTGTGAGGTGGGCCATGTAACCACTGAGCTTGTGTGTTTTAACTACTTTCGCACTCCTCGGCTGTAAGAATGGAGAAAATTTTAATCTCCTTTCACTAAAATGTGGGACATCTAGCAGTGGTACCACCTCAGTAATAATGACCAATGAGCCGTCAAATCACATAGACCCAACAGTAAGTTGGACGGATGAAGCAACCATCACTCTTGAATCCGCTTCTCCCTTCAATGCAGCGCCAGTGAGAGGTTGTGTCTGCTCTTCCTGGGAAAGAATGCGGCACTGATTCTCTGGAGTGGCGATGTCCATTTCGGGCAGGAAGCGCGCGCGGGCAATGGAGGGGCTATGGGTGGGCCAGGCTAGTCAGGAGCGGGCGTGGCAGCTGTACTGCTCGGACGCCCGAAAATGAGAGGAAGCACTGACACTCGCAGCTAAATCATAGACTACACACCATCTCTCTTTAGGAGTAGGTCGTTGTGTCGCTCTGTCTAACACACACACGTTGTTAAAACACAACACAAACATGCACACACAGGTTCATAGAATAGGAATATTGTGCGAGTGGGAAGCCACAGGAAGTGCAATAAATAGAGTACATACAAGAGAAGAGGTGACGAATATTCCATCATACCTGGACTGATGAGTAGTACTCCCTCCGTCTAGGTGTTAAGTCATCTTACGAAAATCAGATATTCCCAAAATGTTTAGGCGTTGTCCATCAACTTCGCATCTCAATCCCCTCCTAGCCTCATTGCTAGCGAGCGTTGTTACTTACTCTGCCTTGTTATCTCCCCCGGAAACCCAATGCATCTCTTAATTGTTGTGATTAATTGTTGCGTTTAGAGACAGAAATCAGGGCTTTGATTGGAGGAAGGACTGGTCAAGTTTCTCCTTCTCCTCCAATCTACTTGCACCTTGGTCCCGCTGCACCTTCTAATGGGACTTACACCTAGACAGAGGGAGTAGTACGAGATAAGGTGGCACACTGACTTAGGTCGAATACAAGTGCCCCAAATTATTGGAAGAGAGCAAAGTGTACAAATTAAATAATTAAAATTGAATTTCTAGTTTTTTTTCGAAATAGAGGCAAAAGATTTGCCTCATCCACTAAATAAGAGGAGAATAGAGTTTCACAGTGTTCAAGTGACCCTACAAATAAACGGCATGGCAATTACTCTCAATACGCCATAGTTTCTTAGCACCCGCTGTAACCTTAGTACATACGATGGCACATTGACTTAGGCCGAATACAACTGCCCAAAATATTTAAAATTGGAGGATGGTGCATCCCACCTTTCCTATATTTTGGACGTGTGTGGTTTAGTTGTTGTTCACTTCGGAGGGTTGTGTACCACACATGAACGTTAGTAAGCGCGGCCGGGAGACATGCAGCATTAATTGCAAGTTGACTCCTTCGAGCGTCAAAATTTTCTTCACGTATTAGCATTTACCCTAGTATTTTTCTTCACTACGTTAAATAAGGAGTTCCGTTTCATGCACAATTTTAAACGATTTTTATGGAGTGAAAAAGAAAATGACTCCATCTATATACGTTGCAGCCTCGGCGCTTGTTTTCTAGGGTTTGCTCTCTTCACTCTCTCTCTCCACTATGTATATACACGATGGAGCCTCAACGCTTGTAGTTGCTCTCTTCACACACTCTCTCACCCTCTCAAGATCTAAACAAGACTTTGTTGGCCTCTCTCTCTCTCTCCTCTCACTGCTGGTCAAAGAGCTGGCAGGATCTGTCCGTTGGTAAGGGAAGGAGGCTTAACGTTGTCGCCATCGGCGAGGGAGGGAATCCACTATCGGCGCAGTTGTTCTCTTTCACCCAACGGCGGTGCGGGAGGGCCCCGGTCCCTTATTCCTCGCTGTCGTACTTAGTGTGGGAAGATCAGCCTCCGTTCGCCCACTGAGCCACACCCCCAGAACCTTAAGGTATAATTTACTTATTCCACATGCATTGCTCTAGCTGCCTGTGCGCCTTTTCTGCTTCTGCACTTGAATCTAGGTGTTGGATCAAACATGAAAGTAGTGGGTAAAGTTTTATAGCATGAATCTTGGACGTGGTTCAAAGAGGAAAGGAAAGGGGGAAAGTATTACAGACTGGCTATCCAGCACCTATGTTAGACGGAAAGGGAAAATAATGACAAACTCAGTACGCACATCTGTAACGAACTAATCTTTCTGTTTGGGGGGACAAGGTTCTAGAGTTTGAGAAGGACTAGATTTGTTGCCCTCACATAGGGAAAGGTGTCTAAAGATAACAAAAATGGTACCAAAACAAATATGCTCCTTGAATGTTTGTTCTTTGTTGCAACAGACTGTGCATCACCCCTTTATACATCGGTAGATGCACATGGTACTGGTGCATCCACTGTCCCGTACAACTCTTTAGCTGTTGTTAATCTAAGAAAAACTTCATTTTACTCCCCTGAACAAAGTGGGTGGTTCACTTTACCCCCTGATCAATTTTTTATCTCCTTCTAGACCCCAAACAAAACCAAACCGAACTAAACACCCCCTGGTTGGTTTGTCTCCATTCGATGCTGATGTGGCACGGTCAACGGCGGTTTTGACCGGGGTGGGACCTACTTGTCAGGTTGGACTGTTATAGAGATGTCGTTCCCGTTGCGACCTGGATCAAAAATTCCCAACTTCCCAGTCTGTTTCCCTTAACCCTATTCTCCATGGGCGGCGGCAGTGTGAGCTCCAGCACCGTGTCGTCGGACGACGTGAGCACCGCCGGCAATCGAGGCGCGGCCCCGGTCATCGCAGCAGCCCAGGCGAGCCATAGCTTGCTGGACCGACGGTTCCCACAGGAGGTGTGGCAGTGAGGAGAGCCGGAGCTCCGTCGAGAGGTGAGCCATGTGCTGATCTCGTGCACTCCGGCCACAGATGCGTTGGAGCTGCGCTTCCGATGGTACATGCTTCTGGCTACTACGGTGGCAGATGGCGAATAGACAGTGACGCCGGTAGCCATGCTGGCGACCTTGGAGTAGCGTTGCTAGGTGGTGCTGTCTGAGTTGGTCATTGAGGGTGCGTGCCCACCACACGACCTATGGCTGACCTTCTCGATGGAGGAGAAGTGCACTAATGTTCTTCTTTCGTTAATGAAGATTGAGTGTTCGCGGCGTTGGATTCAGTTTTCACATTGGTGCAGAAAGGTTCGTGCTCAGCCAGGTGCTCTGCAGTACAAGAGAAAGCTCGTCTTCGAAGGCCTCCCTAACCAGGCCTGGATAACGGCGTCCATGAAAGATGGTCTCAAGCAGCTGGGTGGCGAGCTGATCGAAATCCTGCCGCAGGCAAGCTGCCGCATGCTCGAGGTAATGGCTTGGCTTCGTGACCCTTTCTTTGCTGGCAAGGTGGTGACAGTGGAGATACCTGAGCCGAAGCTGACAAACAAGCCACCCAACTCCATGGATGACTATGAAGCAATGCAATTTGAATTGGATGACTACGAACCCTCGTTAGCGAGGAAGAAGAACAACATGATGTATCCTGTCATTTGCCACATGAAGGAGGTTGTCGATCGTGGTCCTCTACTTGCGGAAGGACTACCTAATGAGTGTGCTTAATAGATTTCACTTCCCATCCTGGATTTGCCTTCATAGTTCTCTCATTCCTGTTTGCAATTCTAGGTGCAGTAACCAATCTGTTGTCTCTCCTCTGTGGGCATATGTGGTTGTCAACAAGTGTTATGACTTGAAACCAATCATTTGAGCTCCTCTTTGCACCATAAATCAACCAAGGACACTTAGACCAAGAACATTTGCCCTAATCCTAATCTTTTACAAAGGAAATATGCCTCTTCATAGCAAGGCCATACTTCACTAGTGCCCTCTTGAACTGACTTCTTCCCCTAAATGTCATGCCCAAACTGAATATTGGAATTGCAGCCTTGCTATCAAATCTTGGAAATCTTGATTTCATCCTAACAAAATTTCCATGCTCATCCTTATGATAAATGTATTCCTCACTAGAATCCATGTATGGAGTGTCATTTCCTTCATCCATTTCATCAAAAGGAATTATCTGTTTTGTATTTTTTTTCACTTCCTTCTCTTCATCAAGTGGCAACTTCATTCTGATCTTTCTCATCACTTCCTTAGTGTCTTTTCTGAGCTCCTCTGCCTCACCATCTTCACCTGAACTATCTTCATCTTTAGGACACCAATCAAGATCTGAACATTCGTCACTTATTTCATCTGGTGTAACATATTCTGAAGGAACATTTCCAGTTTCAGGTTGCAATTCATCTTGTACAACATACTCAGTCTTGTTAGGCTCATCCCCATCTTCCTCTGAACTGTGCTCCAGGTCACCCTCGATAGAGAAATTTTCATGCTCATCTTCCCAATCATTGTCACTCTTCTCTTTTGACTTCTCTTCTTCAATTGCAGCATTAGTTTCCTCTTCCTCTTTCTCTCCAATATCAGACAAATTGTTATGTCCATCTTCATCAACATCATCTTCATAATACACGTAGACATCCACAACCCCACAATCTCTAATACACTTATCCATGAACCACACACTTCCATCAGTGTCAAGTCGTCTCAGCCCATCTCTAACATTTTTTCCAGGATACAACCAGTTGTGCTTGTCTATTAGGTCTTCACATTGGTAGGCCATCTTTATGTCTGCTAACTGCTCCCTGACAGTAGATAAGGATAAATTGTCCCTCTCAACAGATGTGAGCTGTATATTACCACCAACATATGATAGACATTTGTTTGACTTCTCAAATTGGCCATTGTAAAAGAAACGGATGCCTAACCAATCTAGACTATCCATTGCTTAACCTACAGATTAAAACAACATTCAATCTTCAATTAGAACCCACATGCAACAGTTAACTGATATTTCTACAGAAACTAGAGCAGAGCAAGTATAGACCTAACTAAGACTGTATGCTACACCAAGGGAAGGGGATGGGAGGGATGGGAATCACTTCAGTTCATCTGCGCCGCTGTGAAATCAGATAGATCGCAGCCGCCGCCGCCACATCGATAGAGCCATGGAGCCAGGGTTTGAGGACGGGGGCAGGAAAACGGCCATGAGAGAAGGAACAGGTCAGGCAAGATTCACGGGTTGCACCGCCGCCGCCGCCACCAACACTCTGACCACCGTTGCCGGTCGGAGTTCAGCGCTAGCCCGAGGAATCCATCAATGCGAGAGGGAGATGAAGAAGGGAGATTTTTTATCCAGATCGAAACGGGAATGCTGACGTATAACAATCCAACCTAACAAGTAGGCCCCACCCCGGTAAAAAGTGATGTTTAACTGTGCCACATCAGCATCGACTGGAGACAAACCAGCCAGGGGGATATTTTGTATGGTTTGGTTTTGTTTGGGGTCTACAAGGAGCCAAAAATATATCAGGGGGTAAAGTGAACCACCCACTTTGTTCAGGGGAGTAAAATGGTTATTTTTTTCTTAATCTAAGGCCTTGTTTGGTTAAAAAGTCCTAGGACTTTTTTGATTCCCAACTAAAAAGTCCCTAGTCCCTACAGGGACTAAGCATGGACCAGAGGTTATTAAATGACATGCTAAAAGACCATGTTACCCCTAGTAATGAACTAATAGAGATAAGGTGTGATCCGGGGCAGGGGCAACTGTTGGAAAAAGCCCCAAATAGACTCTCCCTCAGGGTCTTCTTTCTTTAGTCCCAAATGCCCACATTTAGTCCCTAAAAGTCCCTCATGTTTGGCTTAGATGGGACTGAAAGGGACTTTTTTAGTCCCCACACCCTGTAAACAAAGACCCTTTAATAATGCCATTGGAAAATTCAAGCAATGCCACAGTTAAAAGCAAATCACATGTTTAACGAATTTTATTGTTAATATAATCTCTTTGTTAATATGCATCAATTCCACCGTTTGAGAAATGCTACTGTCTTGCTTTCTTTCCCATTTAGATAAGTTAGATGCTTCTTTTTGTGGTCTTCTGTGTCATCCATCGTTATTGACCCGTACTTGTTTCCTTTGCACCTTTGTGAAAACAAGGTTATCTACTTCACCTCATTGCTATTGTGACCTTTTGTTGTACTGCACAAAACACTTTTGTTTTTAGAGTGTTTTGTCCAGTTCAACCAAAATGTCACACCCACAACGTTGCTTGATTGCTTGATCTTAGTGAAAATGCACAAGAGGAGATCTGACTTCCTATCCGTGTTGGCAAATTTGTTTCAGATATTCTTCTTGTGAGTTGTTTGAATTCCGCGTCATGAGAGGTCAGTACTAGCCTTGTTTCACATGATTGTGCAGCGTGCTTTCATATGTTGTGCTACTTAAACGGTAATGTTGCTTGATTTTAGTGAACTGCACAAAAGGAGACAAGACTTCCAATCTGTATGTACACTGTAATATCCCATTGAGGTAAGATAATGATATTTCACAACTGTTGGCCTGTATTTTCCTACTGTCATTAGAAAATTAATGTCGTTGTTTAGTGCTATACTTGTGCTCCCTAATTGATATGCCAAATCTTACATCGAAGGCGAAGCTTGTCTGTTATTGAACCAAGTGATGAAGGGGAAGAACAATCTGAGAAAAACAAAAATCAACTCCCGGTGTTGTAATGAAGCACTAGAAATGTGATGACACTAGTAATGATATAGTTTTGCATCTAAATTTATTGCTATGGATGGAACAAGCAATTGTTTTGCCATAGATTTGATGCCACTCTTAATGTAATATGTAATTATCTGTACTTGTGCAAACAGGAATCTTCGTTGAAGATAACATATATTTTAGTGGAACTGCACAAGAAGATGTTGGAAACATTAAACAAATAGAGGAGTATATAGTAAGCATGGCAACCACAGTAGATAACAACAGATGGTTCCTGAGAAGTGCTTCATCTATATGCTCTACACAATAAGCCTCCTGACAAAGGTTGGTACCGGCCCACGGATTTCATCCATATGATTGAGCTTTGTCATCTCTATTGGTGTTGTGCTACTATTTAGCAACTGTCATGAAGTGCTTCATCTGTGCTGTTTTAAATATTTCCTTTCCTTTTTTCGAGCATTGCACAACAGGATCCTCCTCCTCTAAAGAAGAATATGGAATGCGTGAAGTGCCTAGTTCCGATTATGCCAGGATGAAGAAGCTAAGCCTTTCTTCTTACCAGAAGGAACAGTTGAAGGATGGTTACATTATTACCCACAAGAACAAACTAACTTCATCTCAGAAGGACTCACGGATCTCCATCTTTGTTGTTGTGATGGCAATATAATGTTGTTTTAGGATTCCTTCCGGTGAGTTCCATTTTTTAAAATGTGTGCTCTGCATGGATCATGTAGGTTGCTTGTTTAGACTGTCAATTCATAGTACAGTTTGCTTTATACTAATCACTTTTTTTGTATTTTTGCAAACATGGGTGCTCCGCTTGATTTCAATGGGAACTGCACAAAGTGTTCATGAATACATCAAATATTCTTGAATCGTTCATTTCCACCACAAGAAAGGAGGTGCCGATATGTTCAAAGCATTGCAACATATAAAGGCGAAATAATACAAGGTACGCGCAAATTTGGTTAATTTTGGTGGAACTGCACAAAAAGAACAGCTGGTTTATTAGCATGAGGTGCCATGTCAATGTCGGAACTGATGGCAAACCCTGACCATTCCACAATCGTAGGCATTTGATATTTTCGAATGGGAAAACCTTGTCAAAGTTTGCTGATTGACGTACACAAAACAACACGCATTTGACATTTTGGAATGGGACAACCTTGTCAAATTTTGCACATTGATGTTAGCAAGAAGACATGTGTTTGATATTTTCGAATGGGACTCCCTTTGTTCTCAGCAGCATCGATCGATTTTTCTTTATTCTTTAGTTGTGAAGTAAATATTGGCTTTGACATGTGACTCGCTGAGATGCATAATCATCAATTGTTTTGAATGTTCTTCACTAATTGCCACGCCTGTGTGTTTGATTGCAATGTACAGGAACGCTAAAAAGCTGCTCAAACTTTTTGTACTCCCTCTATTCCTTTTTACTTCGCATATTTGATTTCTTTCAAGTCGGTTGACTTCACATTGTGAATGTTGATACTTTTTTCTATAAGATTGGTCAAAGTAGAGATACTTTGACTTCAGACAAAACTTATATGCAGACTAAAAGGACCAGAGGGAGTACTTGTGAAACTACTACAAACAAGGTGATCACCCTCGAAATATTGCTAGTACGTATTGTTGTGTGAAACTGCTAAAAACGAGGTGGTCAACCTGGGAAAAATGCTAGTACGTATTATTTTGCAAGTTCAGCTAATGCCAGTGATACAAGAATTCGAACTAATCGAACTAAATTCATTCATACACGGACGGATTTCATATAAACATGCCGGATTTCATTAGATTTCATACATTCTTCAACTAAAAAGAGGTGCGCTGGAGGTATAATTAATTAACCGAAGCTACCCACCCATGTTCGGCTGAGCTGAACAGAAGCTTCTCTAGCATAGCTCTCCGACTCCATGTCGCCGCCAAGAAGCTAATCGTCCGTGTTCTACTTGGACCCGAGCGGCAGCGACCTACCGTGTTCTACTCTTCCTCATTTTTTTGTGTGGCGCGGCCTCGTTGGCAGCGGGGCGGGGCCTCGATGGAGCCGGCGATGTCCTCTATCTCATTGCCGGCAGGGTGACGCCTCTGCGGAGCGAGGGAAATTCTCCCCCTTGTTGCCGGCAGACGGGGCCTCGGCGGAGCCAACAATGTCCTTTGCCTCGTTGTTGGCGGGGCGGGGCCTCGACGGAGCAGGGCCTGCTACGTCTTGAGCTTGCGTTGGTTTACCTAGAAGAGTAAATGGCGATGCAGCAATAGTAGCGTAAGTATTTCCCTCAGTTTTTAAGAACCAAGGTATCAATCCAGTAGGAGGCTCCTCAAAAGTCCCACGCACCTACACAAACATACAGAACTTGTAACCAACGCAATAAAGGGGTTGTCAGTCCCTTCACGGCCACTTGCGAAAGTGAGATCTGATAGAGATAGTATGATAAGATAAATATATTTTTGGTATTTTATAATATAGATAGGAAAATTAAAGATCCAAATAAAAGTAGATTGAAAGCTTATATGATAAAAGATAGACCCGGGAGGCATAGGTTTCACTAGTGGCTTCTCTCAAGATAGCATAAGTATCATGGTGGGTGAACAAATTACTGTTGAGCAATTGATAGAAAAGCGAATAATTATGAGATTATCTAGGCATGATCATGTATATAGGCATCACGTCTGTGACAAGTAGACCAACTCCTGCCTACATCTACTACTATTACTCCACACATCCACCACTATCCAGCATGCATCTAGAGTATTAAGTTCATAAGAACAGAGTAACGCATTAAGAAAGATGACATGATGTAGAGGGATAAACTCATGCAATATGATATAAAACCCACCTTTTTATCCTTGATGGCAATAATACAATACGTGCCTTGCAACCCCTATTCTCACTGGGTAAGGACACCGCAAGATTGAACCCAAAGCTAAGCACTTCTCCCATTGCAAGGAAGATCAATCTAGTAGGCCAAACCAAACTGATAATTCGAAGAGACTTGCAAAGATAACTCAATCATACATAAAAGAATTCAAAGGAAATTCAAATATTTCTGATAGATAAACTTGATCATAAACCCACAATTCATCGGATCTCGACAAACACACCGCAAAAAGAGTTACATCAAATAGATCTCCACAAGAGAGGGGGAGAACATGGTATTGAGATCCAAAAAGTGAGAAGAAGCCATCTAGCTAATAACTATGGACCCGAAGGTCTGTGGTAAACAACTCACAACTCATCGGAGGGGCTATGGTGTTGATGTAGAAGCCCTCCATGGTCGATTCCCCCTCCGGCGGAGCGCCGGCGAAGGCTCCAAGATGGGATCTCGCAGATACAGAAGGTTACGGCGGTGGAAATTGTTTTTCGTTGGCTCCCTGGATGTTTTCGGGGTACGTGGGTATATATAGGAGGAAGAAGTAGGTTGGTGGCCGCCCGAGGGGCCCACAAGATAGGGGGAGCGCCCTATAGGGGTGGGTGCACTTTCCACCCTCGTGGCCGCCTCGACTGCTTCTTGTCTTGCACTCCAAGTCCTCTAGACCATGTTTGTTCCAAAAATCACGCTCCCGAAGGTTTCATTCCGTTTGGACTCCGTTTGATATTCCTTTTCTTCGAAATACTGAAATAGGCAACAAAAACAGTAATACAGGTTGGGCCTCTGGTTAGTAGGTTAGTCCCAAAAATGATATAAATGTGTAAAATAAAGCCCATAAACATCCAAAATAGGTAATATAATAGCATGGAACAATCAAAAAATATAGATACTTGGAGACGTATCAAGCATCCCCAAGCTTAATCCCTGCTCGTCCTCGAGTAGGTAAATGATAAAAGCAGAATTTTTGATGTGGAATGCTACCTAGCATATTTTTCAATGTAATTTTCTTTATTGTGGGATGAATGTTCAGATCCAAATGATTCAAAATAAAAGTTCATATTGACATAAGAAATAGTAATACTTCAAGCATACTAATAAAAGCAATCATGTCTTCTCAAAATAACATGGCTAAAGAAAGTTCATCCCTACAAAATCATATAGTTAGGCTATGCTTCATTTTCGTCACACACAAATGTACCCAAATTCTACACCCCCAATGACAAGCCAAGCAATTGTTTCGTACCTAAATAATCTCAAACTTTTTCAACTTTCACGCAATACATGAGCGTGAGCCATGGATATAGCACTATGGGTGGAATAGAATATGATGATGGGGATTGTGTGGAGAAGACAAAAAAGGAGAAAGTCTCACATTGCGAGGATAATCAATGGGCTATGGATATGCCCATCAATTGATGTCAACATGAGGAGTAGGGATTGCCATGCAACGGATGCACTGGAGCTATAAATGAATGAAAGCTCAACAAAAGAAACTAAGTGGGTGTGCATCCAACTTGCTTGCTCATGAAGACCTAGGGCATTTTGAGGAAGCCCATCGTAGGAATATACAAGCCAAGTTCTATAATGAAAAATTCCCACTAGTATATGAAAGTGACAACATATGAGACTCACTATATGAATAACATGGTGCTACTTTGAAGCACAATATATGAGACTCGCTATATGAAGGACATGGTGCTACTTTGAAGCACAAGTGTGGAAAAAGAGATAGTAACATTGCCCATTTTTTTTGGGCCTTTCTTTTTTTGTCCTTTCTTCTTTTTTTTTTCTTTTTTTTCTTTGGCCTTTTTTTTCTTTTGGCCTTTTTTTGGGGGACAATGCTCTAATAATGATGATCATCACACTTTTATTTATTTACACATGAATTACAAATCAAAACTAGAACAAGATATGACTCTATATGAATGCCTCCGGCGTTGTACCGGGATGGTGCAATGAATCAAGAGTGACATGTATGAAAAATTATGCATGGTGGCCTTGCCACAAATACGATGTCAACTACATGATCATGCAATGGCAATATGACAAAAGTAATGCGTGTCATGATGATAAATGGAACGGTGGAAAGTTGCATGGCAATATATCTCGGAATGGCTATGGAAATGCCATAATAGGTAGGTATGGTGGCTGTTTTGAGGAAGATATAAGGAGGTTTATGTGTGATAGAGTGTATCATATCACGGGGTTTGGATGCACTGGCGAAGTTTGCACCAACTCTCAAGGTGAGAAAGGGCAATGCATGGTGCCGAAGAGGCTAGCAATGATGGAAAGGTAAAAGTGTGTATAATCCATGGACTCAACATAAGTCAAAAGAACTCAATACTTATTGCAAAAATTTAGAAGTCATCAAAAACCAAGCACTACACGCATGCTCTTAGAGGGATAGATTGGTAGGAAAAGACCATTGCTCATCCCCGACCGCCACTCATAAGGATGCACAATCCAAGGACACTTCATGTTTCAAATTTGTTACACAACTTTAACCATACGTGCATGCTACGGGACTTGCTAACTTCAACACAAGCATTCTTTAAATTCATAATCACCCAACTAGCATGACTTTAATATCACTACCTCCATATCTCAAAACAATTATGAAGTATCAAATTGATCATAACATCCAATTCACTTCCTATGAAAGTTTTTATTATACCCAACTTGGATGCCTACCATTCTAGGACCAATTTTATAACCATAGAAAATACCATGCTGTTCTAAGAGACTCTCAAAATAATATAAGTTAAGCATGAGAGACTAGCAATTTCTACAAAATTAAACCACCGCCATGCTCTAAAAGATATAAGTGAAGCACTAGAACAAAAACTATCTAGCTCAAAAAATATAAGTGAAGCACATAGAGTATTCTAATAAATTTCAATCACGTAGGCTTCTCCCAAAAGGTGTGTACAGCAAGGATGATTGTGGAAAACTAACAAGCAAATACTAATATCATACACGACGGTCCAAGAAAAACACATATCATGTGGCGAATAAAAATATAGCTCCAAGTAAAGTTACCAATGAACGAAGACGAAAGAGGGGATGCCTTCCGGGGGCATCCCCAAGCTTAGGCTTTTGGCCACTCTTGAATATCTTGGGGTGCCATGAGCATCCCCAAGCTTAGGCTTTTGCCACTCCTTATTCCATAGTCCATCAAATCTTTACCCAAAACTTGAAAACTTCACAACACAAAACTCAACAGGAAACCTCATAAGCTCCGTTAGTGAAAGAAAACAAAACCACCACATAAGGTACTGTAATTAAATCATTATTTATTTATATTGGTGTTAAACCTACTTTATTTCAAGTTCTCTATGGTTCATACCACTTAATACTAGCCATAGATGCATCAAAATAAGCAAACAACACACGAAAAATAGAATCTGTCAAAAACAGAATAGTCTGTAACAATCTGTAACTAACGCAAACTTCTAGAACTCTAAAACTCCTACCTAAATAGGCAGTCCTGGACAATTTGTCTATTGATCTGCAGCAAAAAGAATCAACGCAAAATCATGTTTCTTTGATTTAACAAAACTAATTTCATGCGCGCAAAGTTTATGTTTTTAGCAGAATCAAATTAACTATCACCATAGGTTATCCTATAGGTTCTACTTGGCGCAAACACTAATTAAACCATAAAAACACATCTAAACAGAAGGTAGATGCAAATTTTATTACTAAACAGAAACAAAAACAAAAAACACAAAAAAAATTGGGTTGCCTCCCAACTAGCGCTATCGTTTAACGCCCCTAGCTAGGCATAAAAGCGAAGATAGATCTAAGTAGTGCCATCTTTGGCACTCAATTCATAAGTAGCTCGCATGATAGATTCATAAGGTAATTTAATTTTCTTTCTCGAAAAGTGCTCCATGCCTTTCCTTAATGGAAATTGGAATATAATATTCCCTTCCTTCATATCAATAATCGCGCCAATCCTTCTAAGGAAAGGTCTACCAAGAATAATAGGGCAAGAAAGATTGCAATCTATATCAAGAACGATAAAATCTACGGGCACCAAATTTCTATTTGCAACAATGAGAACATCATTGATCCTTCCCATTGGCTTTTTAATGGTGGAATCCGCAAGGTGCAAATTCAAAGAGCAATCATCAAGATCATGGAAACCTAGAATATCACAGAAAGTTTTTGGAATCATGGAAACACTAGCACCCAAATCACACAAAGCATAAATCTCATGATCTTTAATTTTAATATTTATTGTATGGTCCCACTCATCATTAAGTTTTCTAGGTATAGAAACTTCCAAATTAAGTTTTTCATCAAAAGATTGCATCAAGGCATCAACGATATGTTTGGTAAAAGCTTTATTTTGACTATAAGCATGAGGAGATACAACCTTCTAAAGAACAATTATCATAATCAAATTCCTTGAAATCCGAGATAGTGGGTTCAATGCTATTTAAAGTCATGACCTCTCCAATCCCACTTTTACCACAAATTTAGCATCAAGATCTAAAAACTCCGAATTATTGGGAAGCCTTCTAATTAAAGTTGACTCATCTCTAGTCCCATTATTATTAAGATTCATATTGCAAAACAAACATCTAATAGGGGACACATCAATAACTTTAAGATCTTCATCATTATTTTCACGGAAACTAGAAGAACACGCCTTTACAAAGCAATCTTTCGTAGCACGCAATCTATCAGTTCTTTCCTTGCACTCATCAATGGAAATTCTCAAGGCTTTGAGAGACTCATTGATATCATGCTTAGGAGGAGTAGATCTAAGTTTAAGAGAATCAACATCAAGCGGAAGTCTATCAACTTTCCTAGCCAAATCATCAACTTTGAGCAATTTTTCTTCAAGCAAAGCATTAAAATTCTTTTGAGAAATCATAAATTCTTTCACACTATTTTCAAAATCAGAAGGCATATTATTAAAATTACCATAAGGATTATTGTAGGAATTTCCATAATTATTAGAGGAATTACTAGGGAATGGTCTAGGATTAAAGTTTCCTCTATAAGCATTGTTTCCAAATCTATTCCTACCAACAAAATTCACATCCATAGATTCATTATTATTCTCAATCAAAGTAAACAAAGGCATATCATTGGGATCAAGAGGAGCATTCTTACTAGAAAACAATTTCATAAGTTCATCCATCTTTCCACTCAAAACATAAATTTCTTCTATAGCATGCACTTTTTTACTAGTAGATCTTTCGGTGTGCCATTGAGAATAATTAGCCATAATATTATCAAGAAGTTTTGTAGCATCTCCTAACGTGATTTCCATAAACGTGCCTCCCGCGGCCGAATCTAAAAGATTTCTAGAAGCAAAGTTCAGTCCAGCATAATTTTTTTGTATGATCATCCATAAATTCAAACCATGAGTAGGGCAATTGTGAATCATCAATTTCATTCTTTCCCAAGATTGGGCCACATGCTCATGATCAAGTTGTTTAAAATTCATAATATCGTTCCTAGGAGTGATGATCATAGCGGGAGGAAAATATTTAGAGATAAAAGCATCTTTGCACTTGTTCCAAGAATCAATACTAGTTTTAGGCAAAGACGAAAACCAAACTTTAGCACGATCTCTAAGTGAAAATGGAAATAACTTCAGTTTAACAATCATTATCCGTATCTTTCTTCTTTTGCATATCACAAAAATCAACAAAGTTGTTTAGATGGGTAGCGGCATCTTCACTAGGAAGGCCGGCGAATAGATCTTTCATAACAAGATTCAGCAAAGCAGCATTGATTTCACAAGACTCAACATCATTAAGAGGAGCAATCGGAGTACTAAGGGAATCATTATTATTGGTATTGGAGAAATCACACAATTTGGTATTATCTTACGCCATGGCGACAAGTAATCCAACACACAAGCAAGCAGAAAAAGGCAAGTGAAAAGAGAGAGGAGAAGAGTGGGAGAGAGAGGGCGAATAAAATGAAAAGGGTGAAGTGGGGGAGAGGAGAACAAGAGGCATATGGCAAATAATGTAAATGCGAGGGAGATGAGTTTGTGATGGGTACTTGGTATGTCTTGACTTGAGCGAAGACCTCCCCGGCAACGGCGCCAGAAATCCTTCTTGCTATGTCTTGAGCTTGTGTTGGTTTTCCTTGAAGAGGAAAGGGTGATGCAGCAATAGTAGCATAAGTATTCCCCTCAGTTTTTGAGAACCAAGGTATCAATCCAGTAGGAGGCTCCTCAAAAGTCCCACGCACCTACACAAACAAACAAAGAACTCGCAACCAACGCAATAAAGAGGTTGTCAATCCCTTCACCGCCACTTGCGAAAGTGAGATCTGATAGAGATAGTATGATAAGATAAATATATTTTTGGCATTTTATAATATAGATAGGAAAAGTAAAGATGCAAATAAAAGTAGATTGAAAGCTTATATGATAAAAGATAGACCCTGGGGCCATAGGTTTCACTAGTCTCCTCTCAAGATAGCATAAGTATCACGGTGGGTGAAAAAATTACTGTCGAGCAATTGATAGAAAAACGAATAATTATGAGATTATCTAGGCATGATCATGTATATAGGCATCACGTCCCTGACAAGTAGACCGACTCCTGCCAGCATCTACTACTATTACTCCACACATCGACTGCTATCCAACATGCATCTAGAGTATTAAGTTCATAAGAACAGAGTAACGCATTAAGAAATATGACATGATGTAGAGGGATAAACTCATGCAATATGATATAAACCCCACCTTTTTATCCTCGATGGCAACAATACAATACGTGCCTTGCAACCCCTATTGTCACTGGGTAAGGACACCGCAAGATTGAACCCAAAGCTAAGCACTTCTCCCATTGCAAGAAAGATCAATCTAGTAGGCCAAACCAAACTGATAATTCAAAGAGACTTGCACAGATAACTCAATCATACATAAAAGAATTCAGAAGAGATTCAAATATTTCTCATAGATAAACTTAATCATAAACCCACAATTCATCGGATCTCGACAAACACACCACAAAAAGAGTTACATCGAATAGATCTCCACAAGAGAGGGGGAGAACATGGTATTGAGATCCAAAAAGAGAGAAGAAGCCATCTAGCTAATAACTATGGACCCGAAGGTCTGTGGTAAACTACTCACAACTCATCGGAGGGGCTATGGTGTTGATGTAGAGGCCCTCCATGGTCGATTCCCCCTCCGGTGGAGCGCCGACGAAGGCTCCAAGATGGGAACTCGCGGATACAGAAGGTTACAACGGTGGAAATTGTTTTTCGTTGGCTCCCTGGATGTTTTCGCGGTACGTGGGTATATATAGGAGGAAGAAGTAGGTCGGTGGCCGCCCGAGGGGCCCACGAGATAGGGGGGCGCGCCCTGTAGGGGTGGGCGCGCCCTCCACCCTCGTGGTCACCTCGGCTGCTTCTTGGCTTGCACTCCAAGTGCTCTGGATCACGTTTGTTCCAAGTGCTCATTATGAGAAAGAGGAAAAGTTGTTTCCCCCTATTTTTCTAGATTATAAGAGTATGGTAGCACATGAATTTATTGTTAAAAATAATGAGATGATGCTTGAGTATAATTTGAGATTTAATAAAACTCACAGTGAGACTATTATCTTGCCTGCACCCTCTTTGTTTAACATATTTTCAGGCACATACCTCATCTTACTGGAGGCCATTTACGCATACCGGAGCCTTACACCAGCTCCAGAGCCTGAGCCGGAACCACCACTTGACCCTTATTGACATTCCTTTTATCAGTGGGATCCAGAGGAGATCACCAACCAGTATCACCCAGATGACACTCCTCAGTACACTGGAGAGAGTGATCCATGGCATAGACCAACTTTGGCCAAAAGCCTAAGCTTGGGGGAGTACGTATTTCTCACCGACATTACATTCATGTTCACACACTCATGCGAGTTGTTGGTGCTCATACTTTTTCATTGTACTATCCATGCCAGTTTATTTGCTGTTTTAAGCCTTCTTCTTGTGTGTTTGAAAACCTTAAGAAAAACCAAAAAAAAATAGCTATAGCCTTTAGCTAATGTACTTTCCGTGCCTGTAGTAGTAGTAATTAAAAGAAAACCCAAAAAGATTTCTCGTTCTTATTTTGCTTGTTGGGAGCTTTCCCATGTAAATAGTTTTATTTCTTTTTCTTTTCTTTGGGGGTCGAGAGGAGAAGACCATAATGAAAATGTTGAGTGGCTCTCATATGCATTATTGTTGATTTAACCAAGAGCTCATATTACCTTGTCTTCTCCTTTGTATTAAATGCTTGCAGATTCCAGCTTAGTCCAATGCACGTGCACTATTATTATTATTCACACCGTTCGATCGTGCAAGTGAAAGGCAATAATGACGATATATGATGGACTGATTGAGATGAGAGAAGCCGGTATGAACTCGACCTATCTTGTTTTTGTAAATATGATTAGTTCCTCGTTCCTCATTCAGCCTATTATGAATAAACATGTTTGCAATGACAATTAGAGATTATAGTTGCTTATGCCATGCTTAATTAGCTAGGAGTTTATAATGGTTTACCTCGCGTGCCAACATGCTATTAAAATGGTTGTGATGTGGTATGATAGGGTGGTATCCTCCTTTGAATGATTTGAGTGAGTTGACTTGGCACATGTTCACGCATGTAGTTGAAACAAAATCAACATTGCCTCCACGATATTTATGTTCATGCTGGATTATATCCTACTCATGCTTGCACTCAGTGTTGATTAATTTTAATGCATGTTCATGACTGTTGTCGCTCTCTAGTTGGTTGCTTCCCAGTCTCTTTCTAGCCTTCACTTGTACTAAGCGGGAATACTGCTTGTGCATCCACTTCCATAAACCCCAAAGTTATTCCATATGAGTGCACCATACCTTCCTACATGCAGTATCTACCTGCCATTCCAAGTAAATTTGTATGTGCCAAACTCCAAACCTTCAAATGAAATTCTTCTTTGTATGCTCGAATAGCTCATGTATCAACTAGGGTTGTCGACATCTTCCATGCTAGGCGGGTTATTCTCAAGAGGAGTGGACTCCGCTCCTCACTCACAAGAAAATGGCCGGTAACCGGGATGCCCAGTCCCATGCTCAAACCAAATCAAAATAATTGCAAACAAAACTCCCCCAGGATTATTGTTAGTTGGAGGCACCCGTTTTTTCGGGCAAGCCATGGATTGATGATTGTTGGTGGTGGGGGAATATAAACTTGACCATTCTATTTGGGAACCGCCTATAATGTGTGTAGCGTGGAAGATATCGAGATCTCTTGGTTGTTATGTTGACAATTAAAGTATGCCACCCAAAATATTATTTATCTCTATTTCAAAAATCGAGCTCTGGCACCTCTACAAATCCCTGATTCCCTCTGCGAAGGGCCTATCTATTTACTTTTATGTTGAGTCATCACCCTCTTATTAAAAAGCACCAGTTGGAGAGCACCGCTGTCATTTGCATGCATTACTATTAATTTATATTGAGTATGACTATGACTGGATCTCTTTTACCATGAATTACAATGTCTAGTCTGTCCTTGATCTTCCGAGGTGTTCTGCATTTATGTTTTGCGGTCTCAGAAAGGGCTAGCGAGATACTATCTTGTTATATCATATTATGATTGCTTTGAGAATGTATTGTCATCCGAGAATTATTATTATTGCTCGCTAGTTGATTATGCCATTGATATGCATAAACATGAGACCTAAGTGTTATTGTAAATATGGTTCGTTCATAATCTTTGCTGAAAACTTGAATGCTAGCTTTACATATTTGTAACAACAAGAGCAAACAGAGTTTGTAAAAGTTTTTCTTTATCACTTTCAGTTCGTCCACTGAATTGCTTGAGGAAAAGTAAAGGTTTAAGCTTGGGGGAGTTGATACGTCCCCATCGTATGTACTTTTCCAAACACTTTTGCCCTTGTTTTGGACTCTAACTTGCATGATTTGAATGGAACTAACCCGGGTTGACGCTGTTTTCAGCAGAGTTGACATGGTGTTATTTTTGTGCATAAATAAAAGTTCTCGCAATACTGGCAAAACAATCAAGGCCAGGGGCCCACACCCTATCCACGAGGGTGGGGGCGCGCCCCCTGCCTCGTGGGCCCCTGATGCTCCACCGACCTCAACTCCAACTCTATATATTGACGTTCGGGGAGAAAAAAAATCGAAGAGAAGGGTTCATCGTGTTTTACGATACAAAGCCGCCGCCAAGCCCTCAGGAGGGCTGATCTGTAGTCCGTTCGGAGCTCCGGAGAGGGGAATCCATCGCCGTCGTCATCATCAACCATCCTCCATCACCAATTTCATGATGCTCACCGCCGTGCATGAGCCATCGTAGGCTTGCTGGATGGTGGTGGGTTGGATGAGATTTTACCATATATCGAGTTAGTTTTGTTACGGTTTTATCCCTAGTATCCATTAAGTTCTAAGATTGATGTTGCTATGACTTTGCTATGCTTAATGCTTGTCACTAGGGCCCGAGTGCCATGATTTCAGATCTGAACCTATTTTGTTTTTATGAATATATGTGAGTTCTTGATCCTAGCTTGCAAGTCAATAGTCACCTACTATGTGTTATGATCCGGTAACCCCGAAGTGACAAAAATAGGGACCACTCCCGGTGATGACCGTAGTTTGAGGAGTTCATGTATTCACTAAGTGTTAATGCTTTGGTCTGGTACTCTATTAAAAGGAGGCCTTAATATCCCTTAGTTTCCAATAGGACCCCGCTGCCACGGGAGGGTAGGACAAAAGATGTCATGCAAGTTCTTTTCCATAAGCACGTATGACTATATTCGGAATACATGCCTACATTACATTGATGAACTTGAGCTAGTTCTGTGTCACCCTATGTTATAACTGTTGCATGAGGAATCACATCCGACATAATTATCGATCAATGATCCAATGCCTACGAGCTTTTCACATATTGCTCTTTGCTTAGTTACTTTACCGTTGTCACTGCTATAATTACTACAAAACTGTTGTTGTTACTTTTACCACCGTACCGTTACTTCCATACTACTTTGCTACTAAATACTTTGCTGCAGATATTAAGTTATCCAAGTGTGGTTGAATTGAAAACTCAACTGCTAATACTTGAGAATATTCTTTGGCTCCCCTTGTGTCGAATCAATAAATTTGGGTTGAATACTCTACCCTCAAAAACTGTTGCGATCCCCTATACTTGTGGGTTATCAGCGTCGTATCAGACCATCTGTAGGGCCCGCAAGGCCCTCTCCATTGTCCTTCGAGTTGTTGCGCTCGCCATGACGCTGCCATTTTGTGCTGTCAACATGGTCAACGAACAAGAGGAATTAGGAGATGATTTTAATTGGAGAGGATGACAGTGGATCCCACCAGGGCCATAGCCGCACGTATGCAAGTTCCTCCTTATTAGTATATATAACTATAATTTTTTTGCTTCCTCCTGGTTTTCTGACATAACGGTCCCACACCATTGTCAACATATATAGTCAATAAACTAGAGAATTGCACAAGGAGCGTCCGATAGCTGGGACCCAGCAGCTCGAGCAGTATTTGTGTTTTTGAGGTGTGAGCAGAGTTTTTCTTGAGTGATGTTTTTGTTGTTGTTCAGAGGAGCAAGGTATCAATTGGGTGGGACGTGGCCTGTCTGGCCCATGCTATTATTTTATATCGACCAAATATATAGCTTAGATATTAATATTTAAATGTGAAAATGGCTAGCCCAGCTATTCTTTTTTTATAGAATACCCAACCCAGGTCAACTTGTTATTCTCCGGGCCGCATTAGACTTGCCAAGAAAATGGGATTTAAGAAATAATAAATGGTCTGTAATTAAAAAAATTGGCTATAATTATAAAAAACGCACCAAACAAGTACGTTTTTTTAATTTCATTACTTGTTGCGGTTGCAAAATTTCGTTGGATTTTACCTAATACAAATTTATTTTGAAATTATATTTAATCTGACTCTAAATTTTGGGTTAAAAAATATTTCAGATCCAATCAAAATGTTGGAAATTTTGTTGCATTTTTTGAGCGGTTGGCTGAAATTATTAACAAAGTCCTGGCTAGAAAATGGGTTGTAACTTTAACAAACAGTAAACGGGCTGAGTAAATTCCATTGAAATTAAAAAATGCGATTTACATAACAAATCACAAATGGGCTATATGTTCTCTGCCATAGATGTGATGGTCACTTGTGAGCCTACTAACTTGACGCGTACGCAAGGCTTTGTTAACTTATACTCAACACATGATTCTATTAGCAGTGGCCGTTGGATGTCTATCTAACGATTGTGGTGCTTCTTCAATCTTGGATATTCATGCTTCAGCTGCCCAAACCACCACCAGCGGTACCGCCTGCTACGGCCTCCCGTGGCCGGCTGTGCTGCCACGCAGGCCTCACCGGCCCACCCTACTCCCATCGTCGTCCAGGCCATTCCTCTACTCACCGACACTTCCTGTTATTCTCTGGCGATGACATCCTCACACCACAGCCGAGCCAGTAAACCCTCGTACTCCCCTCCATGTGGGCATCCACTGCTGTGCCTTCGTCAGCTCTGGGTCGTTCCCTTGCGAGGCCTCGCCATCGTCCATCGCATTGGTTCTCTCGGCGCGGCATGGTCAACTTTGTCAACAAACGACAGCCATCGAAAGAGGCATGAACATGGAGTAGCTGATAGTAGGGACCCGGATGGCCCATGGCAGCATGCAAGCAAGTCCCTCCTTATTATGCGAAAACAAATGATTTCTCCCCCTGACGGGTTTGAGCCACCAGCTACATCATCGCATGCAGGGAAGTGTTTCCTTCATTACGTGGAAAAAAGTTACCTCTCCCTGACAGTTGGGAGCCACCAGCTTTATTATGATCCATTTCGCGAAAATATAGATTATACTAAAGCTGCCGAATTCTTTTCTTTTTATTCTAACTCAAAAAAGAAGGAATTAAAAATCCCAGAAAACATCTTCACACGTAAGGAAGTGCCACCTTATTACGAGGAAAAAAATGATTCCCCCGTGCTAGCTGGGACCCACCAGATTTGTAGGTTGACTTGTGGGCCAACTAAGTTGAAGCATACGGGCTTTGTCAACTTAGTCAAAATGATTCTAGATGCACTAACCGTTGGATGTTAAATCAACTCGTGCTCCATTTCCAATGTCTGGTCTTCTTACTCCAGTTGCCCAAACTAGGCCCGCCGTACCGCCTACTCCAGCATCCCGTGGCCGGCTGTGCTGCCGCGCAGGCCTCACGGACCGACCATACTACGACTGGCCAGACCTTCCCTCTACTCACCCACACCCCCTGTTATTCTTCGGCGACGGTGGACTTACGCTGCAGCCGAACCAGTGAACCCTCATACTCCCCTCTGCATGGACATCAACCCGCCTCCTCTTCTCTGGCTCCTCGTCGTTCCCTTCCTAGGCCTCGCCGTCGTCCACCACCTTGATTCTCTCGGTGCCTCATGGTCAACGAGGTCAACAAATGACAGCCATTGGAAGTGGACTTTAGGCTATGAGGCTGACAGCTAGACCCACCAGCTACATCTTTGAAACCAAGGAAGAGCCTCCTTATTACTTGCAAAATGAAAATGATTCCTCCCCCTGATAGCCAAGACCGACCAACTATACCTTCGCACACAAGGAAGTGCATCCTTATCCTCCCTGACAGCTGGGACCCACCCGGTCGAAGCTTACATAGCGTTGCTGCGAATGTGTACGTACATACTGGTCGATCGGTCACTCTGCAACGATGAACCATGGCCGAGCAAGCAGCGGCACGTGTAGTAGTAGATGACGTCGAGTTGGCGGCGAAGGAAAACTCGGCATGCCCTCGACGTAGCAATTCAGCCAGTCCCTTCTAAATTGTGTACATGTACATACTGCCAGATGCCAAAAAATACGGCCACGTACAGCATACGAGCGGGGTCTCGAACACCTACTCGCGTATGCGTACGCCCACGACTCGTGTACATGGAGAGGCAGCGGACGGCAGAAACGGTCATGTTCATCGGGAGCCAACTGTCTTGGATGGAACAGCCGAAACGAGGTCTGGCATACCACAGAACGGAGGAAATGGGCCTTCTACTCGATCGCGTACGGTTAAAACGGGGTTATGTTCATCGGGAAGGGTCTGGCGTACCGCAAAACGGAGAAAACGGACTTGCGTTGGAGTGCCTACGGTCGAAACAGGGTCCTGTTGATCGGGAGGGGTGTGGCGTACCGCAAAATGGAAGAAACAGACTTGTTTTGGAGCACCTATGGTTGAAACGGGATCCTAATCATCCACCATCTACTGCCTCGCTCCAGCCTCCATGGGCTACTATTCATCAACCGTCGACCTCCTCCAGCCTCCACAGGATGCTGTTCATCCATGACTACTGTGCATCCAGCCTCCACCGGCTGCTATTCATAGAGCCTCTACGGGGTCCTGTTCATCCACCCCCAACCGGCTGGGGGCGGCGGCCTCCTCATGGTCCTGTTCATCCAGCGGCAATGGCATACTACCACGGGGTCCTGTTCATGCAACCTCCACCAGGAACTATTCATCCACAGCTAACCAACCGGCTCGACTTGTTCTACGTACCGCATGCACGGTAGCAACGGTAACTGTTCATCAAGAGGCAACCCAACACCGGCTGGGTATGTCTCGCACGGGGGCTTGATCGGCTTCAGTAAGCAGCAACAGTGATTGATTGCTCGGGTTCAGTTAGCAGCAGCAGCGAAGGAATCGCCCGGGTTCAGTCAGCAGCGAAGGAATCGCTTCGGTTCCGCTAACAGCCAAGGGATCGATCGCTCAGGTTTAGTAAGGAGCAATCACTCGGGTTCAGTTAGCCAAAGCCTCACATACGTGCGTACACGAGAGAAACGCGGAAACCTCCATGCATCGCTCGTCACCGACCACCCACCATAACTTGGAACTCCCCGATATTATGCTCGCCCTTGCTTCTACCACGGTTTTTTCCATCATGTACGGCCCAATAATGCAATGCAGCTGCATCTCTGGCCTGCCCAGGATGAAAAGCCCATTTCCTGTCATGATTTTCTTTCATAGAAGTAGGAGCCCACCACATCTATGATGATATCGGGCTTTGTCATAATTATCATCATAGAAGTATCATAAGCATGACAGAAAAAAAGTTGTTCAGCCCAAAATTTCACGGACGTGTCTTTTTTGTGGTGTAGCCTCGTGTTCTCGGATGTGTAATAAGAATTCTTAATCGTCCTAATGCTTTCGTTTTTAGCTTGATGTAGGAAGTGGGTGTTCTAACCTCGGAGTCTGTTTTTATATTTCTCCTTTGAATTCACTTCTCTGAGTCATGTTTATCTGGCTTCTACTAAATGGATATTGGTTGCTCTAAGTATTGATCTAAAAAAGAAGTAACTTCATGTCAGGATGCAGTTCCTGCGAGGAGGGGAGTATGGTGAACCTCGAGATCATGTTTCCAAAATGAGGCTGGATTACACACAAGGTGCCCGTTCCCTAATGATGCTGGATTAGACACAAGGTGCAAATCCCATATGATGTTGGGTTACACACAAGCCAGGTGGAGTCGTCTTCTATTCATGTCCTCGTGGCTCTAGTAAAGGCTGAAAGAAAGCGTGCAATAGCCCTTGAGAATGTAGTTGAGTTCCTGAAGAAGCGAAAAGAGCAATCAAATGCTCTCTTCACCCTAGCGAAAGAAGAGATGGAAGAAGCCAGAAAGAAGCTAGCAGAGACAGAGCAGGCTAGGCGTCTCCTGCTATCTAAAACTGTTGTCAATACAAATTTTCCTTCATGGTAGCTAGGTTCAAATGTTTATCCAGTCAGCATGCCTGTTGTGATGTCCGTGCATCTACTGACGTGGCACAAAATAATTTATTTTTGGGTCATGTAATAACAGCAATTACTTTACAAACAACAACAGACGAAGCATTGGACATGGTGTAGTTCACATGCAAGCCCAACATTCCAAGTTCAACTTCCACATCAAACTCATGTTCATAGATATGTGCACATTCATAGATATGTCCACAACCATGATTCACTTCAAAGCCAAAAAAATTGAGGAGAGTTATAAATAAAGACAAATATCTAGTTCCTACTACAAGTGCAAGCACAATAAGTCAAGACCATACATAATTAATTATATTTTGGACACTTTTTGACTAAACGCGAATAACTTCTGGAGGCAGGTATAATATTTCTAGTGCCAGCCGCGGCTGGGTTCCATGATGTTTTTAGCCAAATCGGGCAACACACTGGGTGTGTGCCGGCGACGCAGAGGTCATTGCATTCATGGGTTCCGAGTGGCGGTGGCTCCCGTGGTCTACTATTCCTCGGTGTCGGCAATGGCCGCAGACGTGTTGGACACGTCCACCAGCATGCCACGGTTCCGCCAACGTTTGTGTCGGATGGCGCAGCCAACCAGACTCTTCTGTGAGCAGGCTTGGAGCATCGAGTTGATGCACCAGGGGCCAGGTTGGGCGGCGGCTTACTCCTTCGCTTGCCCGCCTGCAGCCTCGCCCATGGTACTGACGGCCTGGGGCGGGGAGGGAGGTGTGGCAGCGAGTGGCCTGGCTCGTCGGGGCACCCATCCGGCTTTTATGCCGGAGAACTCGTCTTCCTGCTCACCGGATGCTATGGAGAGCATGGAGAAAATGGTGCAAGGAGGATATGGGGAGAAACGGTGTCGTATAGTTCTTGCCAGGCGTCTTGCCTCGTTTAAATAGCGGGCGGACATGAGGTGCCAACCGGCGTTGTGTTCTAAAATGCCGGCTGACTCGCGGAAGGATGTGTTGCCGGCACACGCGCGGATTCAATGGAGGCAGATGGGGCAGGTTGAAGCTGGTTGCATGCGGCGAGGAGGCGTGTTTAGCCTGGCCTGCAACAAGTGGGGCCCTCTTGGCCAGCGTGCCAGTTCAATGCCTACGCTATGAGAGGTCACATCCATGTCAGAGCAATCACTTCCTCCAGTCCTTTTTTGTTTGGCTATGACAAAATCTCATTTTCCATTCACATTTTAGAAGTAAAATTCATGGACAAGCTTTGACCCAAAATACGATGGGGACTAGTAAACCAGGACGGAGGTAGCAGTTATGAATTCCATTTTCGCCACATACCAATCATTCTAAAAACTAGTACTTATAACACGCCATCGGGACTCTTACCCCGCTATTTTTTTAAACTTGGCTAGTCAATCAGTGGCGACTGGCGAGCCACCGCCTCCAAGTCGTTCACCTGTGGTCCCGACCATCAACTCCTACGGATCAAATTATAACGTGAACTGACTATTCCTACAAAGGTGAGCTCCACCACGTACCCAGTACCCGCGCATGCAGCAATCGTGCACCTAGGGTTTTAGGGTTTATGTGTTTACGGTGCCCTTACGTAACTCTCATGTGTGCGAGACAGCGAGAGACCGACTGCATGCATGTGCCTCTTCTCTTCGTATGTGTACTCCACCGTTTGTATGGTGTCCAAAAAATTATACAGTAGTAATAACTAGCAATGTGCCAATGCGTTGCCACACGATCAAAGTAGATTAATACATATTCACCGATTTGATAGAAAAGAGTCTAGTTTTGAAATACGTATATCAATAAAAATATGTTATGATTCACTCAAAATATTTTCCTTTCGTGGTTTTGATGAGATAAGGGAGGAATGTGGTTGGTTTCAAGATTCAAGAAGTGGTATATTGTTGCAAAAAGCCCATGTGTGTGTGTTGCGTGTGTATGTGAGAGAGAGTGGGAGAGAGTGGGAGAGAGTCGGAGGACAGAGTGCATGTGTGACAAAGATATAAAGAGTGTGGGTGCGAGAGGTATCACCATAAAATGAGGCGATAGTGTGTGTGTGCATGATTGAGAGGGCATGTCTCAAGAAGGGATGAAAGATCTACATAGATACAAGGAGAGCGAGAGAGACATGTACGAGATAGTGGAAGCAAGAGCGTGCTGGTGTATAAACCTATCTGGAGGCTAGTCGATCAATGTTTGTGAGAGAAATACGTGTTGATGGTGCGAAAGCGAGAGTTTTGTGTGTGAGAGAGAGAGAGACGGTAGTCGGGAAGGGGAGTGGAAGCCGAAGTTGTGTGTGTGTGTGTGTGAAAGAGAGAAAGGGGGTAGAGTTTGTCTGATCGGTAAACGACTGAATATGTCAGTTTTATAACTGAGATGAAGATGGAAAGGAGACCGCAACAAACGTTGTGTGTGCGGGAGAGAGTGATTTTAGTGGTAGGAGTCATATTAGAAAGATATAGGGTGCGTGAGGGAACCCTAGAGAGAAAGACAAAGTGAAACATGAGTGAGTGTGTGTGTGTGGCGATGAACAAGAAAGCTTAGGTACCTACTGATACCATAGATAGAGATGTGAGAGATAATGAAAACCTTGTAATGTATAATGACAGGGTGACTGTGACACTTCTCAAGGGAGACGTCGAGAGACCATGTTTGCAAAAATAGGAGAAACATGAAGTGAGTGTATGAGTGAGCTGGAGAAAAGAGAGTGATAGCTGCATGAAGGACCACGTAAGAGAGATGCGCGTGAAAGGAGATTCAAATATTTAGTTGCGTGTATAGAAAATGTCAACATAAAAGGGATTCAAATATTTGAATTCGAGATGATGATACATGTAATTCATTCTCGAACCAAAATTGATCTATCAAACATGCATACTCATATGAATTCACGCGCATCTATGTTATTTAATATGTAGATATTACTGATCCATATATTTTAGCCGAACATAATTTGGTTTAAATTTTTTGAATTCAACCTTATGATTTTGAGATCATTGTATTTGCAAATCATATTATACATATAAAGGAGTAGAATTCTTTGTTGTGCTTTTGAAAGTATATATGAAAAATGATGTATATAGAATTTTATTCCAATCGAAAATGGATCCTGCCCGAACAAAAATAGAATACAAATGGATTGAAGTTGAGTTGGCACGGTAAACGTGTAAGCTTTTTATCAAAAATTTGAATGAAGTCGCCAAACTCGCAGTAACCGCCCGAAACTAAAATATGGGAGATGAAAATTGCTGCATGTCCCTGACATGCAACACATGTTGGCTTGATTTCAATAGGTCTTGAGAGGCGCATGTTTGTAATTTCACTCAAACGTGAGATAACCGCCTCTCACCCGGATTCATACACAGTGGGCGCCAAAACAAAGTGTCTCCTCGGCCGAAATCGCCTCTCACCCGGATTCATACATGGTGGGCACCAAAACAAACTCTCCTCAGCTGAAATCTCTGTCGACAAATATTTGATGTATGCAAGATTACCATCCTATCCCCACCCGACTAATATTGTTATCATGTAGGAAATTTAAACAGGGGCTAAGTTTGTAAATTTCCTTGCATTTCAGACAAGCGCGTCATGAAGACATGGTCCCTCCTTCCTCTCTCCCTCCATTTCCCTATTCATACTCTGTGGGCGCCAAAACACCCTCTCCACCCCAGCCTCCTCCGTCCGCCACCCCATCCACCGCCGTCCTCCTCCACCATGCCGGAGCTGATACCCCAATGTCATCGTCCATTACAAGAGATTGACCTTTCTCATCCACGGCTTCGGACCAGGATCCTTGCATCCCGTCCTCTCGCTTCATCCCCACCGTCGTCCACCTTGCCGATGCCACTCCTACGACCGTCTCGTCCATTGCACCTGGATATTTCCCATGCCGCCACCGTCTACTCTCCTAGATATTTTTCCACGCCACCGACAGCCATCGCTCTGCAGCACCGTCAAATTCTCAGCAGATGCATACACAGCGCCACACCAGAGGCGGTACTCTTCCGTATCTGCTAAACTTATTTATGGCAGCAAGAAAATAGATCGCCACTGCTTTACTGTGATTTCTTGTCCATCATTTAGGATCTTACATGTTAGTTGAAAGGAAACATTGGTTGTGAAGTTGCCTTTGTCTAGTTTGCACCTTCAGATCCGCCATGGCATGCTCAACACTATACTGTCAATGCTTATGGTTTTCCCTTTTATATTCCACACTAGTTAAATGACAGTAGACTAAGTTTCAAAACTGGGTCAGCCAATTTTTGAGAGCACGCCGGAGTTCGCCGGATGGAAGGAAGGGGCTCGGGTGGGGATGGTGGTTGTGGGGGGTGGTGGCCTGGCGGTGGTGGGGCCTCGCCGAACGAAGAAAACTCAACGCGGGTGGGGCAGGGGTGGGGGTGGCGGTGGCGGAGGAACTCTCACACCCTGATTTTCATGGAACAACACTTAAGATAATAAATAAAGATAAAATGTGTTTTTACAAAAAAAAACTTTTGAGTGTTTTGGACTTTGCTTGATTGGATTGTTGTCTAATGTTTGCAAGTGCTCTAAAAATCAAATAAATCCTCCAACTATTATACTCCTTATCCTTGATCCAAAACTTTGCTCAATGATCATGCCATGTTTATAGGACAGAATATTATTTTATTACAAAAATAATTTGGCCAAAAACTATTTTTAAATTAGGTTTTCCTAAAAAGAACCTCAATTGAGGATTGAACTACAAGTACTTAATCTAGGGCATGAAAATCTTTCAAAAAGTATATTTGACTCCTATTAGATATAGGACTCCCTAAGACCACAAAATTATAATCTTAAAAGTTATTTTTCCTATTTTATTTAAAGTCTTTTTCTTCAGGCTAGAAATGGTCTTTAATAGGTTAAAATTATTTTAATGTTTCAAAAATATTTGAGAAAATTCAGGGGAACTCAGTGGACATATATTTACCATATATATGAGTTTCAACACATCGTCATGTTCAAAATATTGGACAAAACCCTCCAAAACCATTTCTGCTCATTTCAAGTATTTGAAATATTTCTATAATAAATATCTTCAAATAAATCTAGGAAAATTCTAGCAAGTCACATATGCCTAATGTGATGATCTTGCCAAGTTTCATCCCCATCAAAATAGTTTCGGTACACAAAAGTGCCCCAAAACCCTCTTTGACCAGATCCAAGTTTCAACAACTTTACATTGCCAAGTGTCTTCTTTTGATATGAATTTTTGTGGACATGTTCAAATCCTCAAATGATGAGACTACACCAAGTGGTGCATCAAGGAGAAAAGATTTGCATGACTAAATCTTGAAAAATCCATTTATGTTGATTTCTAAGGTTTGCCAAAGTTATATTGGCAACTTCCTTCAAATGAGCTCAAACTTGTTGACCAACCTCATTTTTATATGCCATTTTATTCTGTTAAGTATTATGTCAAGGAGAGTCTTGATACTTGCCCAAACTTGCATCAAACACCTTCTGACATTTTACCAAAACCACTGTTTTGACCCCTTAAACTATCCTCCATGAGCTCAACTTTTTACTAGAGCTTCCTCTAGTCACCCTCTGCCTCCGGTAACTCCCTTCCAACCAGAGCTCCATGATTGAGAGGTAAAACCCTCTCTTTCTCTCCCTGTTCACTCATGGCAGGACCACTTTCTCTCTCTCCTTTCTTCTCTAGCGAGCTTGGCTAGCCCCTATACTCTCTAGAGCATCCAGGGCAACTCCAGGACACTGGTAGACACGCCCCTACCCTTTTAAAATGGCCATGCCATGCATATATTTGCTCTGGAGCATGCTACAGTGCTCTGGCGCACTGTAGCCGCACCCCATTCTAAGGCTCCGACCACCTATGGCATTGGGGAAGATGTCCCCCATGACCATATTGGCGTCTGCAGCAAGCCTGACTGCTGGCCCCCTCCATTGCTTTACCCTCCCTCGATATGGCACGCATGCCGGTGCCGCACCGCTCGGCTAGTAGTTGGTCTCGCACGTGCGAGCTCCTGCCAATGCCCCCACTCTCCCTCTCACGCCCCCTGTTTCGGAACCACGTCCATGAGGCACGTGGACACAGTTTGGAGTGCCAATTTGGCCTCTGGCGTTGCGTGCATCATGGCCGTGGGCGTTGTCTAGGGTACACTTTCGCCTGGCCATAAAGGTGCACCACCGTCCTCGCGTCCGGCCTGAGCAACCTCCACTGGCCTCTCCTTATCCCCATTCCCTCTCTCACCGACTATGTCGTACTCCCCAGCGATGACCGCCGCCTCAGTCCGCCCTCCCGTCAAGCTGCTCGCTCCGGGTCGCCTCCGTGACCATCTCGGCCACCCTCGAGGGCGGCGTGGAGTGGGGCATCCGCCCAGGCCACCGGTGTCGGTGGAAACAACACCTATGGGATCACTGGAATCCCTACTACGGTCGGCGGGTGCAAGGTTGTGGAAAGAGTGGGTCTAGGAGCCAGCACAAAGATCATTTACCCAGGTTCGGGCCGCGAGGATGCGTAATACCCTAGTCCTGCTTTCGTGTATATTTGAGTGTTCTTGTGTTGTTGAACTAGCTATGGTGTGTGCATAGTTCAAAAGAGCTGAATCCCTCTCCAGTATGCCTCGGGCCTCCTTTTATAGAAAAAAGGGGACACCACAGTGGCACACAGGAGGTGGAAAGCTGTACAGTGGACAAGCTTATCGCCTATCATTATGGGACAAAATGCATTAAATGCGCCCCTTAGGTGTCCCCTTGCTTTATTGGGGACAGTAACGAGGCCCGTCTCGTCCGTCGCTGCCTCGTCTTGCTTCGACACGCGTACATGCCAATGAGGTGTGCAGCGCCATGTAGGCTGGCAGGCTGCTAAGCTGGTGCGGTGGCAGTGTCTTCATGAAGATCTGCATGCCACCACGCGGGTGCTTGCTGAGTTGGTCTAGAGACCGCACGTTGCCACACAGGTGCTCTCCTAGCTGGCTAGGCTAGCAGCTGCATGGGGAGCGGCGGCGGAGTCTTGGCAAATTTGGGCCTGGCCGCGGCCCCGCTGATGTCCTCAGCAAGGGTCTTGCCGGGGTCCTGGCAAGGGTCTTCCCGCGACAACACGGTCGTCCCCAGCAAGGATCTTGCCAGAGGTCTTGTGGATTTCCTCGGCAAGGATCTTGCCGAGGATCGTCGTCTTCCGGTCTTCATCTGATCTTGCATACTTATGATCTTCACGAAGATCTACATACCGCCATAGAGGTGCCTCTCGAGCCTTGGTTCCAATGTGATTGATGGCATTGGAAACCTTGGGCTCAAGGGTGGCGCGCTCCGCTGGCGTTGGGCAAGTTGCCCCGACAAGGCTCTCGCCGGGGCTGCGGAGGCTGCCCCGGCAAGGGTCTTGCCGGGGGAGTCTAGCCTGCCCTCTTGCTTCTTGTGTCTCTGGTCTTGGCGTTGCCTTGATTGTCTTGTGGCTTTGACTTTCCTCCTCTACTCTGCAAAGTGTGTCCGTGGGCGCGGCTCTGACTGTCCGTGCACAAGTAAAGGGGTACAAAGGAGAGCCCCTACTTTTGTACATTCGCAGGAGCCCCCGGGCCTGGGCCACACATAAGCGTGACGCATTGTTGGGCTAGGCCCAGAACGGTGCATGGGCAGGTGGGGCGGATTTTTACCATGGTAACTATTTCGTCTGCTGCGCTTCCCCACGACCCGTGTTGAATGCGTGACATAGGGATCATGCGTGACGTGGGGGTCATGCGTGGGGCGGTCCTCGCATGCATGCATCTTGTTGCAGTAAATGGTAAAGAGTCGGCCCGCGCCTTCCCCATAAAAAGGAATAACCGCGGGCGCGCCTCTACACCTTCTCCAATCTCGGAAACTGCCATTCCTCTCTTCTCCCTCAAGCAAAAGATTCGAAGTTCTTGCTTCTGCTTGCTGCTGATGTGCCCCCATTGCTCTTGATCCTTCGCCTCCTTCCAGCCGCCATGGCACCCAAAACCAGTAGGGGCAAGGGAGCGGCCAATGACGTCGAGGAGAGGGAGGTGCCGGAGAGCGAGGCGGCGGTGCGGCAGACGTAGTTCGCCTACTACCTCCCGTCGACAGTCGATGCAGTCCACCTCAAGGACTTCTTCTTGCCCCTGTGGGGGAGGAAGACGATGGGGCACCCTGCCACGCGCGTCATCCCCGCTAATTGCGTCAAGGCCGGCCCAAATCGGTACCCCTTTTTTGTCGATTTCTTCTCCTGCGAGCTCTGCCCCTCTTTCTCTAACTTCTTCAATGACGTCATGCGCACCTTTGGCTTCCGTCTTTTGGATCTCACGGGGAACACCGTGGTGTGCATGGATCTCTTTGCTCACCTCTATGAGGGCTTTGCCGGGGTGCTCCCCAGCACGACGCTCTTCCGCCACTATTTCTCCCCTCGCATCCAGGCAGGGGGCGCCATCTCCAGGAGCATCTCCTGTATCCCAAGGGTACAAGAGAGAGGCACGTATCCGCGGGGTGCCCGGAAGGAGATGTGGGAGGAGTGGGGGGGGGCTGTGGTGCTAGATCAAGGAGAAGAACCCGCCAGAGTTCTGCTGGGTTCGTCGTAGCCCGCCGACCCGAGGTGGGGACTGGAGCGACCTCGATACCAACGACAAGAAGCTTTCGATCGCCACCACCAGGATCCATCGCCTCACCCTGTCCGGGATCACCCTTGAGATGATTGGGGCGGACTTCATTTGCCGCCGAATCGCCCCGCTACATAACAAGGGGAGGTCGGCCTGGGACTTCAAGAATGCGGCCGATGTCATGAGGCTCCGCCCTGGCCTGAAGCAGTGATGGGACACGCCCATTTCTGTCAAAGGCTTTTTCAGTTCGATGTGTTCAGCGATGGCAGGGTGGAGAGGACCGGTAGGGCCGCGAAGGCCGGCAAGGCCATCAAGGGGCCCCTGTTTGGGTTGCCAGTCCGCCATTATTGCCATGATGCCGGACTTCAATGCGCATGGCCTCAACACATACTAGGCCGAGCCCCCGGCACGCGAAGTGCAGGAGTTCTTTGACAACTTGTCGGAGGGATATGACCACGACGAGCCGCTGCTCATCCAGGACACCACCGAGGCGGAGCTGGACTACATCGCCACCAGGGTGGCGGAGGCGGAGCTTGCCAGGGAGGCCGGCAGCGCGGGCGGCATGGAGGACGAGGCCGACGCGGCCGTGGAGGAGAGGGAGCTCACCCTGTGGGCATGGTCTGCTGGTGAGGCCAGCGTTATCAACGATGAGGCCCCCCTTGTTAAGGATGTGGTCGAGGAGTCGACCGAGGAAGAGGCCGAGGCCAACGACCCTCCGGCCATGGGGAAAGGCGTGTCCTGTGGCAGGCCAGCTCTAGCAAACCGGCCCGGCTCGGCAGGACCGAACAGCGGCAGGAGGCCCAAGGGGAGTCCGTGCGCCTGACGAGGGCTGCGACAATGAAAAAGGTGGTGAAGGCCGCGGTGGCGAAGAGAAAAGCGTCCTCCTCTTCTTCGTCCAAGCGTTGCTGGACTCCATCCCCTTTCCCTCCTCCCGCAGATGTCGACACGGAGGTCGTCTTCGATTTTGGGTCTCTCTGTTGGGGAACGTTGCAGAAAAATAAAAAATTTCCTACGGTTTCACCAAGATCCATCTATGAGTTCATCTAAGCAACGAGTCATGGGAGAGAGATTTCATCTACATACCACTTGTAGATCGCGTGCGGAAGCGTTCAAGAGAAAGGTGATGATGGAGTCGTACTCGCCGTGATTCAAATCACCAATGACCAAGTGCCGAACGGATAGCACCTCCGCGTTCAACACACGTAGGGAGTGGATGGCGTCTCCTCCTTCTTGATCCAGCAATGGGGAAGGAGAGGTTGATGATGATCCAGCAGCACGACAGCGTGGTGGTGGATGCAGTAGAACTTCGGCAGGGCTTCGCCAAGCTGCTGCGGGAGGAGGACGAGGTGTAGCAGAGGAGGGAGGCACCAAGACACAAGGGTGCCGCTGCCCTCCCCCTTGCCCTCCTTTATATAGGCCCCCAGGGGGGGCGCCGGCCCTGGGAGATGCAATCTCCCAAGGGGGGGGGCCAGGGGGGTGGAGTGCCCCCCAAGGCAAGTGGTGCGCCCCCCCCCCTCACCTATATATAATTCTTTACCTCCGGACCATTCCGGAACTCCTCGTGACATCGGGGATCTCATTCAGGACTCCGAACAACATTCGGTTTGCTGCATACTCATATTCATACAACCCTAGCGTCACCGAACCTTAAGTGTGTAGACCATACAGGTTCGGGAGACATGCAGACATGACCGAGACGGCTCTCCGGTCAATAACCAACAGCGGGATCTGGATACCCATGTTGGCTCCCACATACTCCTCGATAATCTCATCGGATGAACCACGATGTCGAGGATTCAAGCAACCCCGTATACTATTCCCTTTGGCAGACGGTATGTTACTTGCCCGAGACTTGATCGTTGGTATCCCAATACCTCATTCAGTCTCGTTACCGGCAAGTCACTTTACTCGTACCGTGATGCATGATCCCGTGACCAAACACTTGTTCACTTTGAGCTCATTATGATGATGCACTACCGAGTGGGCCCAGTGATACCTCTCCGTAATACGGAGTGACAAATCCCAGTCTCGATCCGTGTCAACCCAACAGACACTTTCGGAGATACCTATAATGCACCTTTATAGTCACCCAGTTACGTTGTGACGTTTGGTACACCTAAAGCACTCCTACGGTATCCGGGAGTTACACGATCTCATGGTCTAAGGAAGAGATACTTGACATTGGAAAAGCTCTAGCAAAACGAACTACACGATCTTGTGCTATGCTTAGGATTGGGTCTTGTCCATCACATCATTCTCCTAATGATGTGATCCCGTTGTCAATGACATCTAATGTCCATAGTCAGGAAACCATGACTATCTGTTGACCAACGAGCTAGTCAACTAGAGGCTTACTAGGGACGTATTGTGGTCTATGTATTCACACGTGTATTACGATTTCCGGATAATACAATTATAGCATGAATAAAAGACAATTATCATGAACAAGGAAATATAATAATAATCCTTTTATTATTGCCTCGAGGGCATATTTCCAACAGTCTCCCACTTGCACTAGTCAATAATCTAGTTACATTGTGATGAATCGAACACCCATAGAGTTCTGGTGTTGATCATGTTTTGCTCGCGAGAGAGGTTTAGTCAACAGATCTGCGACATTCAGATCCGTATGTACTTTGCAGATATCTATGTCTCCATCTTGAACATTTTCACGGATGGAGTTGAAACGACACTTGATGTGCCTGGTCTTCTTGTGAAACCTGGGCTCCTTGGCAAGGGCAATAGCTCCAGTGTTGTCACAGAAGAGTTTGATCGGCCCCGACGCATTGGGTATGACTCCTAGGTTGGTGATGAACTCCTTCACCCATATTGCTTCATGCGCTGCCTCCGAGGCTGCCATGTACTCCGCTTCACATGTAGATCCCGCCACGATGCTCTGCTTGCAGCTGCACCAGCTTACTGCTCCACCATTCAACATATACACGTATCCGGTTTGTGACTTAGAGTCATCCAGATCTGTGTCAAAGCTAGCATCGACGTAACCTTTTACGGCAAGCTCTTCGTCACCTCCATAAATGAGAAACATGTCCTTTGTCCTTTTCGGGTACTTTAGGATATTCTTGACCGCTGTCCAGTGTTCCTTGCCGGGATTACTTTGGTACCTTCCTACCAAACTTACGGCAAGGTTTACATCAGGTCTGGTACACAGCATGGCATACATAATAGATCCTATGGCTGAGGCATAGGGGATGACACTCATCTCTTCTTTATCTTTTGCCGTGGTCGGGCATTGAGTCGAGCTCAATCTCACACCTTGCAATACAGGCAAGAACCCTTTCTTGGACTGATCCATTTTGAACTTCTTCAAAATCTTATCAAGGTATGTGCTTTGTGAAAGACCTATGAGGCGTCTTGATCTATCCCTATAGATTTTGATGCCTAATATGTAAGCAGCTTCTCCAAGGTCCTTCATTGAAAAACACTTATTCAAGTAGGCCTTAATGATGTCCAAGAATTCTATATCATTTCCCATCAAAAGTATGTCATCTACATATAATATGAGAAATGCTACAGAGCTCCCACTCACTTTCTTGTAAATGCAGGCTTCTCCATAAGTCTGCATAAACCCAAACGCTTTGATCATCTCATCAAAGCGAATGTTCCAACTCCGAGATGCTTGCACCAGCCCATAAATGGATCGCTGGAGCTTGCACACTTTGTTAGCATTCTTAGGATCGACAAAACCTTCCGGCTGCATCATATACAGCTCTTCCTTAAGATAACCGTTAAGGAATGCCGTTTTGACGTCCATCTGCCATATCTCATAATCATAGTATGCGGCAATTGCTAACATGATTCGGACGGACTTAAGATTCTCTACGGGAGAGAAAGTCTCATCGTAGTCAATCCCTTGAACTTGCCGATAACCCTTAGCGACAAGTCGAGCTTTATAGATGGTGACATTACCATCCGTGTCCGTCTTTTCTTAAAGATACATTTGTTTTCTATCGCTCGCCGATCATCGGGCAAGTCAGTCAAAGTCCATACTTTGTTTTCATACATGGATTTTATCTCGGATTGCATGGCTTCTAGCCATTTGTTGGAATCTGGGCCCGCCATCGCTTCTTCATAGTTCGAAGGTTCACCGTTGTCTAACAACATGATTTCCAGGACAGGGTTGCCATACCACTCTGGTGTGGAACGTGTCCTTGTGGACCTACGAGGTTTAGTAGCAACTTGATCCGAAGTACCTTGATCATAATCATTAATTTCCTCTCCAGTTGGTGTAGGAAGCACAGGAACATTTTCCCGAGCTGCACTACTTTCCGGTTCAAGAGGTAGTACTTCATCAAGTTCTACTTTCCTCCCACTTACTTCTTTCGAGAGAAACTCTTTTTCCAGAAAGGATCCGTTCTTGGCAACAAAGGTCTTGCCCTTGGATCTTAAGTAGAAGGTATACCCAATGGTTTCCTTAGGGTATCCTATGAAGACACATTTTTCCGACTTGGGTTCGAGCTTTTCAGTTTGTAATTTCTTGACATAAGCATCGCATCCCCAAACTTTTAGAAATGACAGCTTAGGTTTCTTCCCAAACCATAATTAATACGATGTCGTCTCAACAGATTTAGATGGTGCCCTATTTAAAGTGAATGTAGCTGTCTCTAGAGCGTATCCCCAAAATGATAGCGGTAAATCGGTAAGAGACATCATAGACCGCACCATATCCAATAGAGTGCGATTACGATGTTCGGACACACCGTTACGCTGAGGTGTTCCAGGCGGCATGAGTTGTGAAATGATTCCACATTTCCTTAAGTGTGTACCAAATTCATGACTTACGTATTCTCCTCCACGATCTGATCGTAGGAACTTTATCTTTCGGTCACGTTGATTCTCTACCTCATTCTGAAATTCCTTGAACCTTTCAAAGGTCTCAGACTTGTGTTTCATCAAGTAGACATACCCATATCTACTCAAGTCATCAGTGAGAGTGAGAACATAACGATATCCTCCGCGAGCCTCAACGCTCATTGGACCGCACACATCGGTATGTATGATTTCCAATAAGTTGGTTGCTCGCTCCATTGGTCCGGAGAACGGAGTCTTGGTCATTTTTCCCATGAGGCATGGTTCGCATGTGTCAAATGATTCATAATCGAGAGACTCTAAAAGTCCATTAGCATGGAGCTTCTTCATGCGCTTAACACCAATGTGACCAAGGTGGCAGTGCCACAAGTATGTGGGACTATCGTTATCAAGTTTATATCTTTTGGTATTCACGCTATGAATATGTGTAACATTACATTCGAGATTCATTAAGAATAAACCATTGACCATCAGGGCATGACCATAAAACATATCTCTCATATAAATAGAACAACCATTATTCTCGGATTTAAATGAGTATCCATCTCGTATTAAACGAGATCCACATACAATGTTCATGCTCAAACTTGGCACTAAATAACAATTATTGAGGTTCATAACTAATCCCGTAGGTAAATGTAGAGGTAGCGTGCCGACGGCGATCACATCGACCTTGGAACCATTCCCGATGCGCATCGTCACCTCATCCTTCGCCAGTCTCCGCTTATTCCGCAGCTCCTGCCGTGAGTTACAAATATGAGCAACGGCACCGGTATCAAATACCCAGGAGTTACTACGAGTACTGGTAAGGTACACATCAATTACATGTATATCAAATATACCTTTAGTGTTGCCGGCCTTCTTGTCCGCTAAGTATTTGGGGCAGTTCCGCTTCCAGTGACCCTTCCCTTTGCAATAAAAGCACTCAGTCTCAGGCTTGGGTCCATTCTTTGACTTCTTCCCGGCAACTGGCTTACCGGGCGCGGCAACATCTTTGCCGTCCTTCTTGAAGTTCTTCTTACCCTTGCCCTTCTTGAACTTAGTGGTCTTATTGACCATCAACACTTGATGTTCTTTCTTGATTTCAACCTGTGTTGACTTCAGCATTGAGAATACTTCAGGAATGGTCTTCACCATCCCTTGGATATTGTAGTTCAACACAAAGCTGTTGTAGCTCGGTTGGAGCGACTGAAGGATTCTGTCAATGACCGCCTCGTCCAGGAGGTTGATCTCCAGCTGGGACAGGCGGTTGTGCAACCCAGACATTTTGAGTATGTGCTCACTGACAGAACTGTTTTCCTCCATCTTACAACTATAGAACTTGTCGGAGACTTCATATCTCTCGACCCGGGCATGAGCTTGAAAAACCATTTTCAGCTCTTCGAACATCTCATATGCTCCGTGTCGCTCAAAACACTTTTGAAGCCCCGGTTCTAAGATGTAAAGCATGCCGCACTGAATGAGGGAGTAATCATCAGCACGTGGCTTCCAAGCGTTCATAACGTCTTGGTTCTCTGGGATGGGTGCTTCACCTAGCGGTTCATCTAGGACATATGCTTTCTTGGCTGCTATGAGGATGATCCTCAGGTTCCGAACCCAGTCCGAATAGTTGCTGCCATCATCTTTCAGCTTGGTTTTCTCTAGGAACGCGTTGAAGTTCATGTTGACATGAGCGTTGGCCATTTGACCTACAAGACATATTTTGCAAAAGTTTTAGACTAAGTTCATGATAATTAAGTTCATCTAATCAAATTATTGAATGAACTCCCACTCAGATTTGACATCCCTCTAGTCATCTAAGTGTTGCACGATCCGAGTCGACTAGGCCATGTCCGATCATCACGTGATATGGACTAGTCATCATCGGTGAACATCTCCATGTTGATCGTATCTTCCATACGACTCATGTTCGACCTTTCAGTCTCTTGTGTTCCGAGGCCATGTCTGTACATGCTAGGCTCGTCAAGTTAACCCTAAGTGTTCTCCTAATGACGTGATCCCATTGTCAACGACATCTAATGTCCATAGTCAGGAAACCATGACTATCTGTTGACCAACGAGCTAGTCAACTAGAGGCTTACTAGGGACGTACTGTGGTCTATGTATTCACACGTGTATTCCGATTTTCGGATAATACAATTATAGCATGAATAAAAGACAATTATCATGAACAAGGAAATATAATAATAATCCTTTTATTATTGCCTCTAGGGCATATTTCCAACACTCTCAGCCCAAGGAGGAAGAGGAAGGCAGCGGAAGAGGAGGTGGAGGACGAGTAAGTATCTTGCCTTTCGTCATGTCCGTCCTTTCAGACCGCGCCGCTTTTCTTGACTTGGTTTCTTCTTCACATGGACAGGAAGACACTGACTCAGAGGGCGGTGAAGAGGGCCAGGGCATCGTTGCGCGATCAGCCCCCGGCAGCCGCTTTGCGCACGCCGGTGGTGGTGATCAGCCCAGACAGCAGCCCCGTCTCATCCCCCAGCGTGCGTTCACCACTCACTCCTCATCAACGTGTGTTGGTGTACAATCCCTTGGCACTTACCTTGTCGTGGCTGCAGGAGGAGGACGGTAGCAGGAGGAGCCACCAAGGGCCACCCCCAACACGCCGCCCACATCAACCACGCCGCCCCGAGGGGCGTCCCCGGCTAGGGCGCCAAGCACTGAGCCCATGCGCACGGAGGAGGAGGAGGTGAACTAGGGCACTGGTGGCCCCGTCCCGGTGACGGATGTTGGCGGGGAGGGGCCACTTCTTCCCAGCTCGACACGGGTAAGTCATTTGCTTTCTGTCCCTGTTTCTTCTTCTTCTTTTTTGAACCTTGGTCTTGGCTTCGTCTCAATCTCCTTCTTGGTATCCAGATCCTTCCTTGGCGGACCGGGAGGATATCGACAATGTCAATTAAGGAGGTCTCCAGGGATGCTGTGGCTGAGGTCGACAAGATCGCCGCCGAGGAGGCCGCTAAGACCGCTACTGAGGACGCCACCAAGGGGCCTGCCGGAGAGATCGGCAAGGCTGCCGCCGAGGAGGCTGTCAAGGGTGCCACCGTGGAGGCTGGCAAGGCTGCTGCTGAGGAGGGGTTGGTCGATGATCAACCCTCCTCCTCCGTTGGCTCTGGCTCGGGTAGGTACTTGAAGGTGGGCGATGACCTGTTCGTCCACCTCCCAGGGACGGCGGGTACTAGGGCACCGGCCGAGGGGGAGGTGTTTGATGACGAGGCGCTCGCCACCGCCGGGCTTGAGGTTGTCGACCAACCGAGCGCCGGTGGCGGCGGTTCCCAAGAGGAGCAGCTTCTTCGGGCCATGGGTGCCAGCTTCTGGAAGCTCCAGGCGCTCCATCGCGCTCGTCTGGACAACGTGAAGTCCAGGGTGGCGGCGGCGGACAAGCCAGAGGTGGATCTCGAGGAGCGCGTCACCGAGACGCATGCTTGGTTCCTCCAGGCCCACGAAGAGCTGAAGGCTGCCCAAGATCAGCTGGCCGAGCGTAACAAAGAGCTCATATTGAAGCAGGCCGACGTCGAGAAGGCCCATGAGGCAGCGAGGGAACAGGACGCCAGGGCCGAGGCCGCCCGGCACTAGCACCAGGCCGAGCTGAACTCCCAGGACGAGGACCTCGCCACTCGTGAGGTGGCGCTCACCACCACACTCCGCGGCAAGGATGAGGAGGTCGAGAAGCTCGTCACGCACCAGACACGGGAGCTGGAGCAGAAGCACAAGGAGGCACTCGATGCTCAAGCCCTGGTCCATGGCCATAAGGTGAAGGAGCTGGAGGTGGAGCGCTTGGCCTGAAGAACAAGGCCCAGGAGCTGGCAAAGGAGAAGGACACGACCAGCTACGCCTTGACAGAGGCGCAGGCCATAGTCCTCAATAAGTCCGAGCTACTCACCCAGGCCAACGACTCCATCAAAGACCTGAAGCTGAAGCTGGAGGGTCTTGAGGGGACGCTTTCGGAGGTCATGGCCCGGGAGGAGACCCTGACCAAGAGTCTTGAGAGGGAGAGGCAGCTGCGGAGGAATGACGCAGCCAACCACGAGGATTTCATGAAGGGCGAAAACCTCTAGATCAGCCGCCTTGCCGACGTCGCTGGCAGGATCACCACGAAACTAGGTGCCATGGGGATGCCGAACGTAAGGTACACCCCGGAGTCGACCGTGAGCCCCAACGCCAAGCTGACTCTGTTCTTCGAGGGTGTCCTTGGAGCCTTGGAGCAGTTTCACTCTAACAGAGCGAGCTCTCTGGCCAATGAGGCCCGGCAGCTTTGCCGGGGTGCCCTAACCAAGGTCCTCACCAAGGTGGCGTACTGGAACCCCAACCTCGACTTCAATGCCGCGATGGAGAGCTTGCTGGAGGATGTGGACCTCGCGACGCTCGAGGAGCGTATCAAGCCCATCATCAGCCGTGTCGACGGAGTTCAGAGGCTAGAAGGCCAGCGCTGGGACTAGGCACCTCGTTTCTCATCACCGCTGCAGGTTCACAACCAAGAGAATTTTTATCTTTAGTTAGAACTGCAGCAACAATTGATGTAATATAACTTTGCAGTACTTTGAAACGATGCATGTTATTTTCCAATTTTATCTCTCTCTGTATGTCCACCCTACGTTAATTGGGTAGGCTTGCCGGCATGTAAATCCAAGCCACGGTGCCTCGAGGAAGGATCCCCAGTAGCCTGTCGGGTGTGCTTGCTGCCAGGCGAACCACCTTACCGTTCTCAGCGCGGCCGCTTGAACTATCGAGCGGACTGGAGACACAACAAGAGAGTTGCCAATAGCGGACGGCCACCCTGTCATTCTTGATGTAGCCGCTCGAACTGTTGAGCGAACTCGAAACAGAACAAGGGCGTTGCCAATAGTGGAAGGGCCCCATTGCGTGCAGGTTTCTCATAGAGAGGGAAAGATCTCCAAGTTGAATAATCTTATATAAAAAGAATTGCTCAAAGTTTTGCGTGACATAGCTTTTCTGTCACTGCGCAAGTGTTCACGGCATGATGCCGCTCATTTGGTCACCTTCTTCCTTGGAAGCCATGGCGATGAAGAACTGCTAGACTAACTGCTAGACCGGATTTTCACAACTGCGCCCCCTGCCTGGCGCGCCAAAGATGTCAGTGGAAACGACACCTATGGGATCACTAGAATCCCTACTGCGGTCGGCGGGCGCGAGGTTGTGGAAAGAGCGGGTCTAGGAGCCAGCACAAAGATCGTTTACCCAGGTTCGGGCCGCGAGGATGCGTAATACCCTAGTCCCGCTTTTGTGTATATTTGAGTGTTCTTGTGTTCTTGAACTAGCTATGGTGCGTGCGTAGTTCAAAAGAGCTTAATCCCTCTCCAGTATGCCTCGGGCCTCCTTTTATAGAAAAAAGGGGACACCACAGTGGCACATAGGAGGTGGAAAGGTGTACAGTGGACAAGCTTATCGCCTGTCATACAGGACAAAATGCATTAAATGCGCCCCTTAGGTGTCCTCTTGCTTTATTGGGGACGGTAAAGAGGCCCGTCCCGTGTGTCGCCGCCTCGTCTTGCTTCGACACGCGTCCAGGCTAATGAGGCGTGCAACGCCATGTAGGCTGGCAGGCTGCTGAGCTGGTGTTGTGGCAGTGTCTTTACGAAGATCTGCATGCCACCACGCAGGTGCTTGCTGAGTAGGTCTAAAGACCGCACGTCGCCACGTAGGTGCTCGCCTAGCTGGCTGGGCTGGCAGCTGCATGGGGAGCGGCGGTGGAGTCTTGGCAAATGTGGGCTTGGGCGCGGCCCCGCTGATGTCCTGGGAAAGGGCCTTGTCAGGGTCCCGGCAAGGGTCTTGCCGTGACATGGCGGTCGTCCCTGCCAAGGATCTTGCCGAAGGTCTTGTAGATTTCCTCGGCAAGGATCTTTCCTAGGATCGTCGTCTTCTGGTCTTCATCTGATCTTGCATGCTTATGATCTTCACGAAGATCTGCATGCCACCATAGAGGTGCCTCCCGAGCCTTGGTTCCAATGTGATTGATGGCGTTGGAAACCTTGGGCTCAAGGGTGGCGCGCTCTACGGACATTGGGCAAGTTGCCCCGGCAAAGCTCTCGCCGCGGCTGCGGAGGTTGCTCCGGCAAGGGTCTTGCCGGGGTATTCTACCCCGCCCTCTTGCTTCTTGTGTCTCTTGTCTTTGCGTTGCCTTGATTGTCATGTGGCTTTGACTTCCCTCTCTGCCCTGCTAAGGGTGGCCATGGCCGCGGCTGTGACTGCCCGTGCACAAGTAAAGGGGTAGAAAGGAGAGCCCCTACTTTTGTACATCGACAACCGGCACACCATCTAGCGCAGCGGAGCGACCGGAACCACGGCGGCCGGAGCCCTCTGCTTGGCGTCGCGGGGTTGAAGACGACGCGGGGCAGGGCGGGCGGCCTGCTCGCGGGACCCACCTGTCAGCCACCGAAGCGCCAGGCCCAGCTAACATAAGTGGAGGCACCTGCTCCCGTTTACACGTCCATGTGGTGAAAACGCCCTGCGCAAAAGACGGCTTCAACGTGGCCCATTCCCGCACGCTGCTAAGCCACTAGGCCGGCCCAGTGGCTATCGTGCGCCCGGTGCATGATTTAGGTAATGACCTATTCCCTTTGTTTTCTTATCAAGTGAGTTCCAAAAATCTATAAAAAAATCAAATGGACTCCAAATTTGATGAATCAAATTTCTAGTGACTCCATAAATCATGCTCTATCACATGGTGCAATTTGCACATTTTCAAGAAAGATTTTCTTCACAAACATTTATCAAATCTTGTTTTTCTATTTCTGTAATGAACTTTCGGAAACCACAGAGAGCCCATTTTTGATCCAAATGCGATGATTCAAATTTCTAGATACTTATAAGTTCAAAACTAAGTTCTTGAACATTTTTCCCAATACTTTCAACGCAACATCAAATATTGGTCCATTTGTCCAAGTATAGCCAAATTGGCAAATACCTAGGGAAATCATTTCAACTCCAAATCCTATGAAACCAACTTCTAGATGCTTCAAAAATCATTCCTTGTTAAATGGGTGCCTTTGCTCATTTTTCAAAATAATTCTTTTGTACACTTCTTGCAAATCCACTACTCTCTTGATTCCATCATATTAAAATGTTCAGAGATATCCATTGATCAAATCCCAATGAAACCACGTTCGTCATTCCTCATATGACCAAAGGTATCCTAGAAAATTCGAACTCAGACATCATGGAATGGCATTTCTTTGGGCGCCATGATTCATCATGAGTGGGCAACCAACATTGTGTGCAAAGAAGCGGAACCTCAAGAATATGCTTCCTCTTCTATTCTTTAACATATTCCTCTTTTGTTATTTTGTATTTAGTATGTATAGTATGTTCCTTGTCAGGAAGGGGAGTAGGGACATCTGCAGTCAACAACTGATAGAGTTGGCCTGTACATGATCGATAGGATTTCAATTAGTAGCGGCAATGCAACACCGTATTTTCTAGCCAGTTCCACTTTCCTTTTATATGTTGATTATGGTGTACCCCTTTTATGTATACTGCAATCTGCCTAGTTGCTGTGTGCTCTTGTTATCATGGTTTGGCAATAAACTCTCTATACAGTATATTATGTACCTATCATTTTCCAACTATCATTACTTCTGGAGCATTTTTTGTGTACTTGTGCCATATTATATTAATGCACGCACCATATTATAGCACACATGGGCTCTCTCATTAGAATCCAGTGATAGCACACAAGGGTTTACAGGGAGCCACTTTATTAGAATATCCTCTGCATTACAAAGATAATCTCTATACTCTTTATGTTTTCATGCTTCTCAGATATTGTACGTAATCACAATGAATATCAGAATGCGCGCATCAAAAGAACATTGGGGAACACTGCAATGACTAACAAAATTGACACCAAGGCATTGAGTGCCATTCTGGATGCAATGAAACTGATACGCTCCCCACCTACAAATTAATTTTCAGAATATGATCCTAATGACTATTCTGACCTCGAGGAGTCGAAGGCAGATGGCCCACCATATTCACCAATCAAGGTGCCTATTCTAATTTGGCAAGGTTTTATTGATTGCGCATATCTTGCATACGGTGTCTTGCATTTCTTCTACTTTGTTGCACCGCCATCTGCTTAGTTTACTCATCATATATGTCAAGATGCCATGCCCATCCATTATCAATACATATTCCATCTGTCATTATAACATGTTTTTCCACTCAAATGTTGTTCTTGTGCATTAGACATCAAAAAGTAAGATGCTGATTGCCGAACCTGAAGGAGCACCAGCAAAGTCCTTGAAAAATGTGGTGGTGCCGGAGAAATCAGAGAGCATCCCACTTATATTGGCTCTACAACCACTGACACAAAACATAGAACCGACTCCAGTAGACTGTACCCATACTTCACTGGCCACACCACTAGACCCACCACACAGGACCTGCACTCCAGCAAAAGGTATGCCGATTTCAGTTGCCATGACACTAGCCGTACCACGGAAAAATCCCACTCCAACAAAAAGTACAGCAAGTCCACCGACCGAAGATCTATCCCAACTGCAGAGACGACCAATTCCTGCTGATTGGAACCCCATTCCAGTTATTCCCAGTTTAAAAGACAATGCTTTCAATGTTGTTAGGGACTACGTGCATATATTCCCATCATGGGAAGATAATAGTGAAGACAAACACCATTTTCACATCTGCGTGTCCCACTTACGTGTAAGTGCTATTATTCATGGTGATTATTTTCCTGTTTTCTGCTGATTGATCACATCAATGATTTACATTACATTGTTGTAAGTAGGCGAGGGTCAATCTGGATAGTCATGACAAGCAAAGCTTGCTTGCGCTTTTCAAGGAAGCATTGCAGTAGTATTGGTGTTACCTGAGGAAATCACACTTTGATGGCAAGTATATAAAAGAATTTCCGGTGAAGTCTCCTATGCTAAATTTAGAAGACTTTGAGTGGAAAAACCTTGTTATGCACTGGTCTCGTTCCAAGGATGAGGTACGCCCTTTATTATCACATGACAATTTGAACTTCTACTTTTCCGCATGTGCCGTACGGCTCTCTTTTGCTGGAAATATGCTCCAAGAAGAATTCCAGTTTTAAAAGGACGACAGGATATCGCAAATATGTTTCCTGCGACTTTGCTCTTGTTATTACTTGTTGTCCTGTATCACCGTACTTGCATTCATACGCGATTCATTATGTGACAACAGTATGCATAATAGCTTGCTTATCAATTGTTCGCTCCAAATTACCTAATCTGCATTAATGGTTACATTAGTGTAGAATATATCCAATGCCAATGAAAAAGTTTATCTCTACATTGTTCTTGTAAGTACCTGCTATCCTTTATTAGTGTACTTATATTGACAACTAGTTGTTCATGTATCATCACTCTGCAACTTGTTTTCCTTTGCCCTCCATTTTCTACACATCAGATCTATATTTACTCTTACCATAAGGTGGATAACACCGATGGTACTGAGTAAGTTTAGCTCTGCATTGCTCTTGGTTGTAAATTTTTCCTATATCGTTGTACTTACATTTATAGCTACTTGGTTGGCATCACTCTTCATCTTATCTTAAATATTCTCCATTTCCTACTTGTATTATACATCTATATTTACTCTTAACAAAATGTAGAATAAAGGCAATGCTTATGAAGAAGATTATGTGTCGGTGGGAAACGACACCTATGGGATCACAAGAATCCCAACTACGGTTGCGGGGCACTGGGTGGTGAGGAGAGCATGATTAACAGTCAGTACAAGCACGCGGGTCATTTACCCAGGTTCGGGTCGCAGGGATGCATAATACCCTAGTCCTGCTTCGATGTGTGTATTTGTGTTCTTGAGGTTCTTGAACTAGCTACACTGGGCGTAACTTGTCCCAAACTCTGAATCCTTCTCCTGGATGCCTTGCGCCTCCTTTTATGGGCAAGGGGATCGCCACAGTGGCACACAGGAGGTGGCGTCCGAGTACTGTGGTTAAGCCTATCGCTAGCTATTACGGGACAATACGCATTTAATGCGCCTTTGACGTGTCCCCTCCACTTTACCGCCGCTTTGCCCTGCCTCGACACGCGCTTGGGCCAGCGAGGCGGTCAGTGCCATGTAGGCTGGCAGGCTGCTGAGGTGGCATGATGGCAGGGCCTTCACGAAGATTTGCATGCTGCCACGTAGGCGTGCGTTGAGTTGGCCGAGGAGCCTTGTGCCGACACGCAGGTGCCTGCCCAGCTGGTCGGCTGGCAGGTGCATGGGAGCGGTGTCAAAAACCTGGCAGGCGCGGGCCTGGCCGTGGACTCACGGACGCCTCGGCAAGGGCCTTGCCGAGGCCCTGGCAAGGGTCTTGCCGCGGCGTTGCGGTCGTCCCCGACAAGGATCTTGCGGGGGGGTCTTGTGGGTTTCCTCGACGAGGATCTCGCCGAGGTTCGTCATCTTCTACTCTTCTGATTTGGAGTGTCCCTTGTCATCACAAAGATCTGCATGCCACCATGGATGCGCCTCCCGAGCCTATGTTCCAACGTGGCCGGTGACGCTGGAGAAACTGGGGCCCAAGGGGGCGCGCCCTATTGGCGTCAGGTAGGCTGCCCCGGCAAGGGCTTTGCCGGGGCCGTGGGAGCTACCCCGGCAAGGACCTTGTCAGGGGAAACCACTTCGCCCTCTTGCTCTCTACGCCTCTGTCTTGGCTATGCTTTGATTCTATGCTATGGCTCCGATTTCCTGTCTTTTCCCTGCTTAAGTGTGGTCGTCCGTGCGGCTCCGACTACCCGTGCATGAATAAGGGGTACAAAAGAGTGCCCCTACTTTTGTACACCGACAAGAGCCCCCGGGCCTGGTCCATACATATGCGCGACACGTTGTTGGGCCAGGCCCAGAACGGTGCGCGGGCAGGCGGGGAGTTTTTTTTACCACGGTAGCTTTCCGTCTGCTGCGCTTCCCCATGACACGCGTTTAATGTGTGACATGGGGGTCGCACGCGCGGGTGATCGAAGCATGCTTGCGTCATCTTGCGGTGAACAGTAAAGAGGCAGCTTGTGTGTCCCATCGAAACCGAGGGGCCGCCGCTCATTTACTGTCTTTACCTGGGAACCATCGCTCCACGCGTCCCATTACGCCGTCTCTTGCGCCACGTACGCCACTTGCATGACGCAGAGCGAATGACAGGCGTGCGGGATATGGGAAGACGTGCGCGCGTGGGTCGATTCCCACGCGCCTTCAATTGGGCGGGGAGGGCGGTCGATGGTCTCGCCCGTTGTCACCTTTAATGAGCCGGATTGGTTAAGAGGGGCGGCTGAGCCCTGCCCCCATCTCTTTATAAGGAGGGGAGCGGGAGGAACGGCGCCTCTCAGTCCTTCATCATCCGCCTCCCCCCATCCATGCTCCTTCCTCTCTTCTTCCATGGCGAGAGGGCGCGGTGATGCTTCATCGATGGCGGTGAGGGTCTCTGCTCGACAATGCATCGCTCCTCCCCAAGAACCCGTGGCGGCGGAGCCAGCCACTAGAGGAAGGGGGAGGGGGCGAGGTCGACGCCGTCGCGGCCCTCGGGGAAGAGGAGGACGGGGCGGCTCATCGGCCTCGCCTACGCCAGCGGCCCCTCCCCCGGTGGAGGGCCATGTCGGGGACAACCCCTACGAGTTCTTCATCAGGCTGCGCCAGCCGGCGCACCATCGTCTTCGTCTCCCGACCCCATTTGCGCGGGAGATGGAGTTGGACCTGCCGCAGGCGCTGCGGCTGCATGTGAGGGGTTGCGGGAACATCGGCACATGGGCGACGTCGAGTTCCCCGCCCCTCACGTCATGTATCTTTGCCGAGGGTGGAAGACCTTTGCTCGCTTCCACAGCCTGACGGAGGGGCTCACTCTCCATTCAAATTAATGGAGGATGGCCTCCTCTTCGTCAAGGTCTTTGGGCACTTCGAGACTCGCGTAAGGTGATGCGTGGAGAGCTCCTCTGATGATGAAGATTCCTCCTCGAGCGGGAGTGGCGAGGAGGACAGCGGCAGCGACGACGAGGGTAGCAGGCGGCAGGATGACGTGTCCGACTAAGTGTCGGGCGCGCCGCTTCGGGGCGACACCAGCGACCCCATCATCTGTGTCGCTGGCTCCTTGAACTTCTCGGGGTCGCCTCCTTGGGTGGCTGGCGTGGGGAGGCCAGAGAAGGCGAAGAAGGCGGGTGGCAAGCCATCAAGTCGGAGTACTATGGCACCGACGCCTTCGTAGCATATTGATGGACCGCTGCCTCGTCTTCCAGCTCTTCCTCCGACAACACCACCGCCAACCCTCTCCTAGGCGACCGCCGGCATGTTCTCTTGGCGCCTTCTTCTGCTCGTACCTCGCCTAGGCACTCCTTCTGCCCTTTTGCCTTCTTGTTTCATTTCCTAAGGAGAGGGACAAGAAAGGGATTACGTGCATCTTATCTTTTTTCAATTTGTAAGCCCACAGGCCTTATTTAGATCTAAAACCTATAATCTCCCTGTTCACGTTTATATTCCATACAAACTGTACCTATATGGAACGTATTAATGGAAAAAGGGTGCTTGCCGGGTCTTGTGTGTGCATGTGGGCAAAGCCCATACCAAGTAACAAGTCCTCGTATTTTCAATATAAACACCGCAGCCCGGCAGCAGGCCTTGCCATTCCCCCACTCCGTTCGTCCATACTCACACCTTTGGCGGAGGTAGGGACGTGGTGGGGGTGGGCCCTAGGCTTGCTTCCTTGCCGCCGCAGCTACAACCACGTTCCGAACCGAGGAGTCCTTGGATAATGGGAACGAAGGGAGCACGGCAGCCTTGGAACAAAACGAGGTTCCGTACGTCCCAAGTTTCACACGAAAATGCATGACAGGGGATGGGAAAACTTATCTGCATTTGCAGCCCCCGCCAACCCCGACTTGTCGTGGGTTGACCCTCGTGTCTTCAGCCCTCGGCAAGCTTGGCTTGCCGGGTCTGGAGCGCCGGCTTGTCCTCGTCCTTCCACTCGGCTTGGCAGAAACATTTATGTACCTTGTGAACCAGAGAGGATGGATAGGAACAAAGTGACGCAAAAGTCGACCTCTATGCTAGGGGTTAGTCACCGCTAAGCACTATCAACCCTAACCGAAGGAGAGACTTAATCTAGCATGCATGCTATAACTGAGGGCGCCAGCGCTTCATTTATTTATGCTCAGGGTCTGCGCCTGGCTTTGTATAAAGGGTTACATGCCTTGCCGGCAAGGCTTGTACAAAAGGTGGCTTGCCGGGGGGGCCGGCAGCCGCGCCTTATTGGTAAAACTTGCGAAGATGCTCGATGCTCCAAGAGTTGCTCACTGGGATGGCATCTTCGGTCTCTAGGTGGACTATGCCAGGCCTGGTGAGTCATGTTACCCAATAATCGCCTTCCCACTTCAGCGTCAACTTGTCGGGATTCTTGGCCCACTGAACGTACCGAAGAACAAGGTCGGCTTCCTCAAAGCTCCGGGCATGAATCTTGCGGCTATGGTAGCGACGCAAGGCTTGCTGGTAGCGTGCTGCTCTCACAGCCGCCCAGAGACGATCTTCCTCAAGGAACGTTGCGTCATCCTGCCACAATCGCTCTTGCTCAGGCTCATCAAAAGCGAGCACTTGGGGTGACCCGTATATGAGTTTCGTGGGGAGAAATGCTTCTGCCCCGTAGACCAGGGCAAAGGGTGTCTAGTCGGTGGCTAGATTTGGCGTTGTTCTGATCGACCAAAGAATCGCATGCAACTCGTCAATCCAGCGCCTTCCACTCTTACGCAGCCTGTCAAAAGTCTTTGTTCTTAAGCATCACGGAACTTCAGCATTTTCTCTCTCTGCTCGGCGGTTGCTTCGTGGGTGTGCCATGGAAGCAAAACAGACCTTGCTGCCGAGATCCTCGATGTACTGCATGAAGGCGTGGCTTGTGAACTGTGTGCCGTTGTCGGTGATGATCCTGTTGGGTACACCAAAACGGCAAACTAGCCCTTTGAAGAACTTGATGGCTGACTGCGATGTCACCTTTCTCACTGTTTCCACCCCAGGCCACTTTGTGAACTTGTTGATTGCAACCTACAAGTACTCAAAGCCCCCGACGGCGTGAGGAAAGGGGCCCAGTATGTCGAGCCCCTGGACCAAGAACGGCCAGGAGAGAGGGATTGTCTGCAAGGCTTGGGCTGGCTGATGGAGTTTCTTCGAATGGAACTGGCATGCTTCACATTTGGTTACTAGTGCCGTCGCATCCTGGAGGGCAGTGGGCCAGAAGAAACCTTGCCGGAAAGCCTTGCATGCAAGGGCCCTTGAACCTATGTGGGAGCCACATATGCCTCCATGTATCTCTGCCAACAGCTCCAGTCCTTCCTCCCAGGAGATGCACTTCAATTTCACCCCATTCGGTCTTTTTCTATAAGACGTTGTCAACGAATTGGTACAGAGCAGACCGGCGGGCTACTCTCTCTGCCTCTTCCTGCTCCTCAGGAAGTTCTCCTATTTGGAGGAATCGGACGGTGTGTTGCACCCATGCCGGAGCCTGTGGCTCGACGGTGAGGACCAAAGGTATTTCCTCTACTGTGGGAACGGTTGCCTCCGCGGCAAGGGCCTGACGCCCCGCCGGAGTTAGTTGTCCCACGGCAGGCTCGCTGTCCATGGCACATCCTTCACTGGCGGCTCCACGGAGCTTGGTGGGGAAGTACTTGCCGGGGCCTAGCTCCCTTCGCTTGTTCTGCCCTGTCGATGGTTCGATGGATGATTGAGTTAACTGAAGCACAAAAGTACCTGGTTCCATAGGTAGCTTGAGGGCAGAATGTTTCGACAGACAGTCGGGGACGTCCTTCTCCACTAGGGGGACATGCTCCGCCTGTATCCCGTCAAAGCGCTCCTCCAGTTTCCTTACTTCATCGATGTAAGCTTCAATCAGCGGGCTTTGATAATCCTTGTTGATTTGCCTGACGACGAGCTGTGAATCACCCCTGATGATGAGCTTTTTGACTTCGAGGTCCGCTGCGATCCTGAGACCGGCAAGCAAGCCCTCTTACTCGACGGTGTTGTTAGTTGACATCTCCCGGGGGAAGTGCATTTGGATGACATACTTGAGGTGCTCTCCGATGGGTGCGACAAGCAGCATGCCAGCACCGGCGCCTTGCAGCGAGAAAGCCCCATCATACTACATGATCCAGTTGCGGCCCATTTCCTTGCCGGAAAGAGTGGTCTCCTGTACCTCTTCATCGGGCGTCGAGGTCCATTCTGCAACAAACTCTGCCAATACTCTGCTCTGAATCGTCGAGGTGCTCTCGAACTTTATACCAAAACTTGACAGCTCCAGGGCCCATTCCACAATCCTCCCCATTGCATCTGGGTTATGCAGTATCCGTTACAATGGGAGGCGGGTGACAACGGTGATCTCGTGCACTTGGAAGTAATGACGCAGCTTCCTCGAGACCATAAGGAGGCCGAAGAGCAATTTTTGCACACGTGAGTACCTCGACCTAGTCCCCTGCAAGAGGGAGCTGACGACGTAAACCGGGTGCCGCACCATTTTCTTCTTCTGCACCACTTCATCTAGTTGCGCGGGCCCCATTGTACTGGTGTCAGCCTTTGCCAAGGATTCAGTCTTGCCGGGACTGAGCCCTGCTGGGGAGGGTTCTGGCTCGCCATTCGTTGATTATGCCGTTGCTGCTGGCTCTTCGTCGACCTCTCTCTGTGCCACCAGTGCGGCGCTAACCACCTGATTCATTGCCGCTAGGTACAACAGCAATGGTTCTTGTGGTTTAGGCGCTACCAGCACTGGGGGTAGAGGAGAGGTATTTCTTCAAATCTTGCAGCGCTACCTCGGCCTCTGGGGTCCACTCCATTGGGCCCGCGGACCTGGAGATGAATCTGCTCATGGCGGCAACACAGCCAGTGAGCCGACACATGTCTTTGATCCGCTTAGGTGCCGCAGTTTGCTCGATGGCTTTCATCTTGTCTGGGTTTGCTTCAATCCCGCGCTGTGACACAAAGAACCCGAGAAGCTTGCCGGACGGGACAAAGAAGACACACTTCTCAGGGTTCAACTTGAGGTTGATCTTGCGCAGGTTTGCAAATGTTTCCTCCAGATCTTGCACAAGTGTTGTTGTGTCCTTGGTTTTGACCACTATGTCATCCATATATGCTTCCATATTTCTATGTAGCTGGGACTCAAAACCAATTTGGACTGCTCTTGCAAAGGTCCACCTTCTTGGTCTCTGGTGGTGCAACTCTGGACTTCTTGCTCTTGCCGGTGGAGCTCTCTGGCACGTCCTCAATGGGAGCGCAACACCCCGAGGAGGTGTGCTTGCCGGAGTGGGTGCGAGGAGTCTCGCCGGTCTTCTTTCCTTCTGGGGCTCCGTCGGCAGGAGCAGGTGCCTTGACGGCAGCTGCTGCAACCGCTTCCCGGTAGAGTTGGTCGGCACAAATCAGCGCGTCTTTCTTGTCGGAGGGGACGGTGATGATGTTCATCGGCCCGGGCATCTTCAATGTGTTGTATGCATAGTGAGAGGCCGCCATGAACTTGGCCAGCGGCGGGTGGCCGAGGATCCCGTTGTAAGGCAACAGGATCTCGACTACGTCAAAGACAATCCTCTCCGTCCAGTAGTTTAACTCGTTCCCGAACGTTACGGACAGCGTGACCTTTCCCTTTGGCTGGCTCCTCCCTAGATTGACCCCTTGGAATGTGTCCTTCTCCTCGAGGTCTCCATTAGGGATTTGCAGCATCTTGATCACAAGAAGCGAGATCAAGTTTAGACCGGCCCCGCTGTCAACTAGCATCTTTGTCACCTTGAGGTTGCAGATCGTTGGGGAAACCAACAACAGCAAGTACCCGACCCCAGTAGTGCGGTCAGGGTGGTCCTCGGTGTCAAAGATAGGCGTGCTGGACCACATCAGTGGCTTCCGCATGTCGAGGGACGGCTCCACCGCTGTGATCTCACGTGCCCACTGCTTGAGCTGGCGGTGGGATGTATGCAGTGAGGTGCCACCGTCGACGCACCTGGCCTCTGTAGCTTTCTGGAACTCGTGGTCGCCGGACTCATCGTCCTCGTCATGATCATCATCTTCCTGCTTCTTGTCGAGGCCCCGGGCGGGCCTCTCCTGTTGATAATCTTTGATGCGGCGGCTGATGTCTACTACACAACCTTCTTCTTGTAGATGTTGTTGGGCCTGCAAGTGCACAGGTTTGTAGGACACTAGCAAATTTCCCTCAAGTGGATGACCTAAGGTTTATCAATCCGTGGGAGGCGTAGGATGAAGATGGTCTCTCTCAAACAACCCTGCAACCAAATAACAAAGAGTCTCTTGTGTCCCCAACACACCCAATACAATGGTAAATTGTATAAGTGCACTAGTTCGGTGAAGAGATGGTGATACAAGTGCAATATGGATGGTAGATAAAGGTATTTGTAATCTGAAATAATAAAAAGAGCAAGATAACTAATGATAAAAGTGAGCGTAAACGGTATTGCAATGGTAGGAAACAAGGCATAGGGTTCATACTTTCACTAGTGCAAGTTCTCTCAACAATAATAACATAAATAGATCATATAACAATCCCTCAACATGCAACAAAGAGTCACTCCAAAGCCACTAATAGCGGAGAACAAATGAAGGGATTATGGTAGGGTACAAAACCACCTCAAAGTTATTCTTTCGGATCAATCTATTCAAGAGTTCGTACTAGAATAACACCTTAAGACACAAATCAACCAAAACCCTAATGTCACCTAGATACTCCATTGTCACCTCAAGTATCCGTGGGCATGATTATATGATATGCATCACACAATCTCAGATTCATCTATTCAACCAACACAAAGTACTTCAAAGAGTGCCCCAAAGTTTCTACCGGTGAGTCAAGACGAAAACGTGTGCCAACCCCTATGCATAGGTTCATGGGCGGAACCCGCAAGTTAATCACCAAAACACACATCAAGTGGCACGTGATATCCCATTGTCACCACAGATAAACACGGCAAGACATACATCAAGTGTTCTCAAATCCTTAAAGACTCAATCCGATAAGATAACTTCAAAGGGAAAACTCAATCTATCACAAGAGAGTAGAGGGGAGAAACGTCATAAGATCCAACTATAATAGCAAAGCTCGCGATACATCAAGATCGTGCCATAGATAGAACACAAGAGAGAGAGAGATGAAACACATAGCTACTAGTACATGCCCTTAGCCCCGAGGGTGAGCTAGTCCCTCCTCGTCATGGATAGCACCGGGATGATGAAGATGGCCACCGGTGATGGGTTCCCCCTCCGGAAGGGTGCCGGAACGGACTCTCGAGAGGTTTTTGGTGGCTACAGAGGCTTGTGGCGACGGAACTCCCTATCTATCTTCTTATTCGATGGTTTTAGGGTATGTGGACTTATATAGGAGAAAGAAGTCGGTCGGGGGAGCCTCGAGGGGCCCACGAGAGGGGAGGGCGCACCGAGGGGGGGCGCCCCCCTATCTTGTGGCTTCCTCGATGTTTCCCCGGCTTACACTCCAAGTTTCCTGGGTCACGTTCGTTCCAAAAATCACGCCGCCGAAGGTTTCATTCCATTTGGACTCCTTTTGATATTCCTTTTCTTCGAAATACTGAAACAGGCAATAAAACAACAATATGGGCTGGGGCTCCGGTTATTAGGTTAGTCCCAAAAGTAATATAAAAGTGTATAATATAGCACGTAATCATTCAAAACAGATAATAAAATAGCATGAATGCTTCATAAATTATAGATACGTTGGAGACGTATCAGCATCCCCAAGCTTAATTCCTGCTCGTCCTCGAGTAGGTAAATGATAAAAGAAAGAATTTATGAAGTGTGAATGCTAGAAGGTGCACAAGTATGGTCAATGATAATTTCAATCACCTTTTCTAGCATGATTATGTGTCATAACAGTTGTTCATCTCATATAGATATTTATATAGGGTGGGTCTATTATGATAACACCCTCTAGAGTCTTATTCTGCACACCAAATCCTTATTCTGATAACACCCCGAACGAGAAAAACACCGGAGCTAAAATCCCACCCCTCCTCCCACGACCACCAACCACTCCCTCGAGCTCCAGCAACCTCCACCCCGGCCGCAGCAGGCGCCCCACCCGGCCACCCCACCACCACCTTCCCCCAGCCCCGCCGCCCACCACCACCGTCGTGCCGCAGCCCACACCGCCTGCCTCCCCACCTTCCCTCGCACCCCACAACCCGGCCTCCCACCGCTAGGCCAGCTCCGGTGCCCCACCTTCCCCGTCCCCGATCTCCAACGCCAGCCCCCACTGCTGGCCGGTGCGCCTCCGCCCTCCCCTCCCACCGTGCCTCACCGGCCTCCTAAAGGGGTACCCGGCGACCCTTGTTCCTCCATGCCGTCACCCGTCATCAGACCCAAGTGGAGCGCCATGGTCGGGGCCCCAGATCCCCGCCGCCACCTGCCCATCATTAACCGCCAGGGGTCCCTCTCTCGAGCCTCTCCGGTGCGGCGGATCCCATCAATCCATGGCGGTTCTGATCCAGTCCAGCCTCCCCCTACTCTTGAGCCATGGAGCAGCAGCCGCACGCGGGATTGAGATGCACCGGTCCCTGCGACCTAGGTAGCGTGCGCGGGGCAGGGGGCAGCAGGATCCACTCGCTGATGCCTCCCTCCCCTCTGCATCTGCCTCCAACGGCGTCCCCTTCATGCCGGCAGTGCTCACTGGCGCACGGGCAGTCCTCCCCTCGATGGCGTGCAGTACGGGATTAAGGCAGCTACAGTTATCGTCTACCTCACCTCCCCTTGACCCCTCTGTGCAGTTTGATTGAGCTCCGGCTGCTCTTTTTCCATGGATTCTGTCGCGGCTGATGTAGTACATACCCCGCACGGTGCCTCGGGGGCTTGCTGCACCGCCGCTAGATGTCTCTTCTAGTGGATCTCCGCGTCCTGGTCGGCCTCCCTTCCTGGTGCAGTCCACGCCCCACGGCGGCCATCTGGGCGTGAGCACCTCGGGCATGGTCGGAGCCGGTTCCGCCACATCTTTCTCCTGCATCGTTCTTTGCAGTTCATTCCATGGGGGTGTCGCGTTATGCCATACGTATCGTTATGGCGATGCGGCTCGATGGTAGTGCTCGGTGTGGTTCGGCAGCCTGGCAAGTTTTTTTCTTTGTTTTTGTCTTTGAAATTGATTTTTTGTTCATGTGCTGCTGAGCGCAGCACCTAGGCTTCCCTCAATTTATTTTCATGTGCAGTTTGCTTTGAAAACGGATGAGATGCTCCCGACCTCGCCTCTTCCAGTCATTCCCATCCCCTGAATCTGGCTGTGCACGCAGGATGCAGCGCACAGCAGGATCAGGGATCCCCTTCCTCCACCTGGGACAGGAGCACTGCACCTTCGTGCTATTCGGCGGACCCCGTTTGCGGGTTGCAGCTCGCTTCTGGCGCCGCTGCACTTTGTGGTTCTGTTCCCGTCGAAGAGATTTGCGTTTTTTTGTGTTCTACTGAAGACAAATAAAAGTGCAAATGCAGTCCTTTAACTACTCCCAGCTATTGAGGTTCATTTTACTCTCTTTTTTGCAGAAAGGATAGATGATGCAGTCCGCCGGCCTCGTCCCACGACAAATTTGTTTGCAGCTTGCTTGCATGTCTCGCGGCGCGTAGGTACGGGAGCAGAGCAGCTGATGGTGGTGCGGCAAGGAGGGTTGTTTACGCCATCACTGGTGGCCTTCGCTGGCTCTGTATCATTGTTGGAGTTTCTAGAAATTTCAGATTCAGATATGTAGTGCAGTTTGCAGTTTTTTGTGTCTTCAGAATTGCCGTGAGGTTCAGTTTGACTGAGTTTCTCCGATGCAAAAAATTGCTAAATTTGGTGTAGTGGACGGCAATGTGTGTGTATGTGTGTCACTTGTCAGTGCAGTGTAGTTTTGCTTCAGTTTTGGTTATTTCAGTGAGTGTGTGCAGTATGCGACGTGCCCACATGCAGTGCAGTGCTCTTCAATTAGTTGGATACATATGTTTTTGAAGCTCAAATTGTCCTCTCATGTAGTTCACTAAAAAACTCCTCGCGGTTTACTTGGTAAGCCAGAAACAAAAACATGTCAAATGAAGCTTGCTTTTCATTATATGTAGTTCCCTCGCTCAGTCCGTGCGGTCCACTTGCCCGGTCTAAGCACACACAAAAAAATTGAGTTTGGAAAAAACACACGCGGTTTACTTTCGATAGTGTCATGCCCGTTTACGGTAGCTCATGCCCGTTTACAGTAGCCTCGAGGTTCATTTTTCATAGTGTTGCGGTTCATCAACGCTTGACATGAAGTGCACTCCATCCCGTTTGGGAAATTTACGTCCCACAAAAAAGAAAACAAAGCAGTGCACTTGTTCATCTGAGGGAGTGCGGTGTCGTGGCCCTTTTACGGTAGTCTCGAGGTTCACTTTTCATAGTATTGCGGTTTACCAACGCTCGACATGAAGTGCACTCCACCTCGTTTGCGAAAATTTATGTCCCACAAAAAAAATCATGCAGTGCACTTGCCCCATCTAATGAAGTGCGGTATTTCATCTGAAGCAGTGCGTTCTTATTTCCCCGTCCGAGAAAAAATACGTCTAAACAAAAAGAAACCATGCAGTGCACTTGCCCATCTAATGAAGTACGGTATTTCGTCTGAAGCAGTGCGTTATTCTTTCCTCGTCCGAGAAAAAATACGTCTAAACAAAAAGAAACCATGCAGTGCACTTGCCCACCTGATGCAGTGCGGTATTTGTTCTGAAGCAATGCGTTCTTCTGTCCGATGCAGTAAATATTACGATTTTGGTCTCGCGAAGAACAGAGTGTCCGCTTTTCGGTAAAATCGAAACTGCTCTTAAACCGTAAGGAATTAGAGAGAGTGTTCTACATGAAAAAGTTGTGTCTCGTCGATATCTTTCCAACGGTGTATGATTTGAATCATTCCGACCAGCCGTTCGTAAAAAAATTTCAAAAAATTTAAAAAAACAGAGTTCCGCAATTTAGTAAATTTGAAACTGCTCTTATACCGTAACGAATTAGAGAAAAATTTATATTGGAAAAAGATGCGCCTCGACGATATCTATCCAACGGCGTATCATTTGCTTCATTCCGACAAGCGGTTTAGAAGAAATCACCAAAAATGCTCGCTGTCACTCGTCGTCCGCCGCGCCGTTTTTGAAACTGCTCTTAAACCGCAAGTAATCTCGAAAAGTGTTCAACATGGCGAAGTTGCGCCTAATCCATAGCTTTCCAACGGTATATTATACGCCTCGTTCCGATAAACGGTTAAAAAACTAGAGTGAAAACAGTACCAGAAAAACACTGCACGCAATTTTTTTGGACGCGAAGTTCACTAGTCTCTAATGCAGTGCTCGTCGTCAAAATGATGCTGTGCGCTTCTGTTCAGCGTGCAGTGCCGAAGTGGTGTGCAGAATAGTTATTCTGCTAATATTAGCATAATAGACCGTCTGTATATATATATATATATATGTATGTATATATATATATATATATCAGGATCTTTCCAACACTAGGTGCTTGCCAAAGGATAAAATGAAAAAGGGAAAGTTGAAGATCACCTTGACTCTTGCATAAAAGTAAAAGATAGGCCCTTCGCAGAGGGAAGCAGGGATTTGCCCAGGTGCTAGAGCTCAATTTTGAAATAGAGATAAATAATTTTGAGAGGTATGATCTCATTGTCAACATAACAACCAAGAGTTCCCAATATCTTCCATACTACATACATTATAGGCGGTTCCCAAACAGAATGGTAAAAGTTTTTACTCCCCCTCCACCAATAATCATCAATCCATGGCTTGCCCGAAACAACGGGTGCCTCCAACTAACATCAAACCTGGGGGTGTTTTGTTTGCAATTATTTTTTATTTGATTTTGATCTTTTGATCATGGGACTGGGCATCCCGGTTACCAGCCATTTTTCTCGTGAATGATGAGCGGAGTCAACTCATCTTGAGAATAACCCATATAGCATGGAAGATACTGACAGCCCCTAGTCGCTACATGAGCGATTCGGGCATACAAAATAGATTATTATTTGAAGGTTTAGAGTTTGGCACATGCAAATTTACTTGGAACGGCAGGTAAATACCGCATATAGGTAGGTATGGTGGACACTCATGGCAAAAACTGGGTTTAAGGATATTTGGAAGCACAAGTAGTATCTCTACTTGGTGCAAGGAAGTTGGCTAGCATGAGGGGGAAAGGCAAGCTCAACATGTTTGAATGATCCATGACAATATACTTTAACTGAGATGTGAGAAAACATAACCCATTAAGTTGTCTTCCTTGTCCAACATCAACTCTTTAGCATGTCATACTTAATGAGTGCTCACAATTATAAAAGATGTCTAGGATAGTATATTTATATGTGAAATCTCCCTTCCTTCAATATTTTTTTTTCATGAATTGTTCAAATGACCAATACCATGCTTGCTATCCTTCAATAAACCTCTACTTCTTAGATGTGAAGTCATTACTCCCCATGGGCTAAGCAAATGAGACATATATAATTTCATATTTATCACATTCAACTCATTCAACCATTTACTCATAGGATATAAGTTAAGCACACGAGTAAACGACAAACTACTCCAAAAAGATATAAGTGAAGATCAATGAGTAGCTAAATAATTATGTAACTATGTGAAGACTCTCTCTCATTAAAGAATTTTAGATCTTGGTATTGTATTCAAACAGCAAGCGAAACAAAATAAAATGACATTGCAAGGATAGCACAACTTATGTGAAGAAGCAAAAACTTAGGCTCAATCGATACTAACCGATAGTTGTTGAAGAAGAAAGGTGGGATGCCTAACGGGGCATCCCCAAGCTTAGATGCTTGAGGCTTCTTGAAATATTATCTTGGGGTGCCTTGGGCACCCCAAGCTTGAACTTTTGTGTCTCCTTAATTCCTCTCATATCATGGTTTCTCTTTTTATCAAAAAGCTTCATCCACACAGAACTCAACAAGAACTCGTGAGATAGGTTAGTATAAACCAATGCAAAACCTTATCATTTTCTACTGTAACAAATCACTAAAATTATTATTCAACATTTCATACTAAATGCCTCTACATATTTAATACTCCTATCCTCAAATAGAATCATTAAACAAGCAAACATATATGCAAACAATGCAAACATAACATCAATCTGCCAAAACAGTACAATCTGTAAAGAATGCAAGATTCATCATACTTCCCTAACTCAATAAATTACGAAAGAAAATTCCCATTGTAACAAATTTATCAGACCTCAATATACAAAAAGTTTCAACATTATACCATTCTTTGATTTTTCTAGGGAATTTTGGCAACAACGGTAAACTTTCTGTTTTCAAACAGCAACATGTATACTAGCAAAATAAGCATGGTAACACTACTAGGAAAAGGCCTACTAATGGTGCACCGGTTTTGCCTACTAATGGCGCACTACCGGTGCGCCATTAGTACCACGCCACTAGTATTTTTTACTAATGGCGCACCACTGGTGCTCCATTAGTATCTGGTATACTAATGGCACACCCAGCAGTGCGCCATTAGTATGTAAGAACATGCGCCATTAGTATGCCTCCCGGGGGGCCATACGTAACCATGTGCTTTGTCATACTAATGGCGCACTCTGAGGTGATGCGCCATTAGTATCCTTTGGCATACTAATGGCGCACCTGGAGGTGATGCACCATTAGTATGAATATTTGTTTTTTTTACTTTTCTGATTTTTGCACAGGTTACAAAATATATTACTGGACAAAATATAGACAGCAGCACACAACAACAGCAAATTCATCAAATACAATAGAGGATTAGTCTCCGAATACAATTCATCATATTAGTCTCCGAATTCAAAAGACCAAACAGAGATAAAACATTACAAGTCTCAAGACCGCGAGTATCGAGTTTGTCTTCACATTACAAGTCGATATCGATCATCTAAACTACCATCACATAGAAGAGAGCTGCGGTCATCACGATGAGCATCATCGCGATCAAACTGGTCTTCATCCGGTTCCTCCAACGCTCCCTCCTCTCTACCGCTAGATAGCGGGCATATCTAGATTCGGCCTCCGCCCTAGTGGTGTACCCTTTGTAACTGTTACCACTAAAATGGTGAACCTGTCTCCGACACTCCTCCCAGTCGTTGTAGACTCCGGGAACCTTACCCTTGTACACGACATACGACGGCATCTCTATGCACAAGCCAAACAACAGACAATACATAAGCAATATGTAAGTATGCAACAAAAGGATCGGAAGAGAAAAGCAAGACATTAATAGCACGATTCATGGTCCTACTAATAAATAGCATCGATTACATCTAAGTTGAACGACTGTCCAAACCAAAGAGACATATGAATTCATTAAAGTTTAATTACAACATGAGCCAATCAATGTTTCAGAACTACACATCACTACTTTCAACTCGACCCATCGTACAGGAGCATGGATGAAGCCGTCGTCTGTCGTGATGGTCATGAAATCGCGGTCGTTATCACCCTGCATTTGTAGCGTTCCATCTATCTCACTGTTGGACAGTTGATATCTGCGGAAGAACTGCCCCGAGGTATGAAGGACATCTTGATGGATGATGTCCGCAAACTACGACTGGATGTGAAAGAATTCTTGTCTGAGGTCCGCGTCCTGGGTTGCCGACAACCTCGCGGCCCAATCTTTGAGACTATCTGGTAGCAGAAGGTGATGATGGTCCCTTACGATCGCTCGCATGTGATGGAGGGCGTAGTAGGCGACCTTCTGACTGCCAGGCGGCTGCTTGACGCAGCAGAACTTCGTATTGTGTGAGAAGGTGTGCTTGCCGTACTTACGAACTGACCTGGTGAAGGTGCCTCCAGATTTGGCGTAGCCCGGGAGAACATCATCAAGAACTTTCTTGACATTTGTGTAGTCTATCTTGCAGTTACGGTTCGGGTCGAAATACGTGGCCATGGAATATTTCGGTCTTAAGAGGATGAGTGTGCAATGTGTGTCACTGCACAGAACACGGAATGTTAAAAAAAAGAACGATCGAAATCTAAGAAATCATATGTTACGGGGCGGTTAAGGGATGACTTGCTCAGGAAAGTAACCCACAAGGAAGTTATCCTTATCTGGGTTTGCCAGAATGACGCCTTCGAGGTGTGAACTCGCAACTTGGCGGTCCCCAGCGCTGCTCAAGTGCTTGGCACGCATGTAGAAGGGGTCGACTATCACGATGTCCGGGGTCTTGTCTCTAATGATCCGCATCTCCATACTCAGCGAAAACAGCCGAACGAAGGTGTAGTGCAGCAGATGAAGGTTAAACATAGCAAAGATGTCATCAAACTGCAGGACGATCGTACACCCGATGTCGCCATCCACAAAGCCCTTGCCCTTTGGTACCTTGGCCACGAAAACCGGGTATGCCACATCATTCTCTCTGAGACGCCGCTTCTCCAAAGAAAGAACACTGTCGTGCAGATTCTGCATAGCACCTGTTGCAGCATTGAGCATATTTGGCGGTAGCATCGCCCTACCCGCCACATGCACCCTCCTCGAGATATCCATAGGTGAAGGTGGCCCGTCCTGAGCACGGATCGAACTCGGTGCTGGCTGGCTCGCACCGGCGCCCTTGTTAGTCTTTCGTTTCCGTCCCTTCTTCTTGATCTCGTGTAATGGGACCGAGTTCTGCTCACAGACCACCTTCTTGAGTGTGTTGGGGCTGATAATATTTCGCACCTCAGCTATCTGAGGCTCGGTGAAGGCGGGAGCTGGAGGCGTCTCTTGAGAACTGAACGCCAGACGACGCCTGTTGCAATTGGATTTCTCCGCCGTATCAGCTAGATTGCGGTCGTCTTGGTTGGGTTCTTGAGAAAGAGGCCCGCAGATCTCGTCAGCGTACCCATGTTCGGCAAAGTACTTATCAACATTGGTAAATGTACCGTCGTCGTTGTCGTCGTCGTCCGGATCCTGTGCCATAGGGATGTCCGTATCCTATGCCATAGGGATGTTCGGCATAGGGATGTCCGACAGGTCCGGTAGCGTTGCGGCGTTCTTGCCATGGCTTGGCGCCAGCACGACTGGCGGTCTTGTCTGTGGGGTGGTGTCCCCCGCCCCCAAACGAATCTGGCTCTTGGGCCAAAGCAGGGGCCAGTTTACGCAGGCGCTGAGGGTCATCTCATCTTCTTCGTCGGCCCCAGTGGGTCGAATCGGAGGTAACAGCTCGTCGCAGCCTGGCAGCACCCGAACCACTTCAACCCTATACACTGTGGGCGCCATCGGATTACCGTGGAACATGCGGTTGCCCGGTTGAACGATTCTGCCCTTGGCGACATCGACCAACTCGTCGCCCACGAAGTGCAGAAGAGTGCAAGGAATGTCGGCGGCGCCTTGCGAAAACATGTAGGGCATCAGGGATGCCCAGTCAAAGGCAAGGAGATGAATTCATCGGCCGAGACGCTTAGTTACCGTGATGCCGTCGAGCTTGGCTAATGTCGAGGCACCGCCAACGGCGGGCGTGCAACTAACGGAGGGGCGCTTGCTGGCGAGGTGCCGGCCGGCGTACACCCGGGTGCATTAAGCTCCAATGCCCGTGCCGGCGCCGGAGACAAGAATACCGCCTCCGTCGGAGACACCAATGGCGCCGTCGGAGACACCAATGGTGCCGCCTGCGCGCTGTGCGAGTTGCTGGCCATGAAGCTGGGAACCGGGGGAGGCCCATGTTGGCCGCCCGCAATCCACGTCGCCAGCCCATGAATCAACGTAGGCACCATGGCGTTGAGCTTCGTTCCCAGTTGTTGTTCCACTTGCTCTTGGACAAGCTTCGAAATCCGCGCCACTTGTGCCTTGAGTGCTTCAACCTCGCGCGTCTGGCTTTCCGAGCTGGTCTTTTTCTCCTTCCGCACACCAGCGGTATAGTATGACCCCCATTTTGTGGACAAGCGTTTGTCGGCCACACGACCAGCTGACGTCGGCTTAGTGAGCTTATCCTTGTTTTTCATTACGTTCAACACCCTATTTAAAGGGGTGTCGAAAGGGGAGCTCTGAGACGACCCCGCGCTACTGCTTTCAGTTTCCTACGGAAGGAACGTGAACCATTTAGAAATATTGGGGATTAATTAGAGTGCAACTATATGGAGCTAATTACGCGGAGGTGTATTTCTTACCAGAACAAACTCAAGCGCCCTGGTCTTCGGATCCGTGGTAAGCTCCTTTGTTATCGGGTCCTCCTTGTACCGGGCCCTGACAAAGTCCCTGGTCTGCTTGTCACCGCTGTATTTCTCGAAGCGGGGCGGTAGGCCTTGCTCGGCACGCTCCGCGTCCTCCTTGCCCCATATAGGCTCTGCCACTCTGTAACCACCGGGACCGAGTTTGTGTTCCCCTAAGTTCAACTCCCGCATTTCTTTCCCCCACTGACTTGATTCAGAGGTTGCGCTGCTCTCGCACTTGATCTTGAACTCCTTGTAGTCATCTTCGCTGATCGAAGAATATTTCGCCTTGATCTTCTCATAACTATCACCTTTATCAATCATTCTCTTCACCGCGCTTCTCCAAGTAGACAGGGCCGTGATCATCCTCGTGAGGGCGGCACTGTTCACTTTATTCCCTGAGAGGTGTGTGTTTTCAAAATTGGCGGGGAACTTGTATCGTTCGTGCAGCTTCGTGAAGACGAGGTTGCGCAAATTCCCTTGGTCCTTATGCCTAAGGTTCTCGGTGTTGATTGAGATAGTGCTCCGGAGAATGCACCCGAGCTGAAGCGAGTACCCCTTGACTATATGTTTGGGCTCCGTTGGATGCCCGTCAGAGTCCACTTGAGTAAATTCCTCCTTGAGGGTGCTAAGCGTATTCGGGCGCCGGTCCTTCCTTTGCTTCTTTGGTTGGCTGCCATCTGTGTGTGCGCCGCCATCATCAGTGGTGGCATCCTTGGCGGCACCATCAGTGGTGTCATCCCCGACGCCACTAGGGGTTGTGTAGTCAGGATCGGGGTCATCCACGGCGTCCTCATAGCGGTGAGGTTGTTCCTCCATCTCCTGGGACAGCTCCCAGAATTGCTTGCCGCCCGAACAGCCGGCCTCATCGTTGTTGGCCATGTTTCGCTCTAAATAGGAAAACAGTTTGGTCAAAAAGTTGGTTATTGTCAAGTAACAAGATCATGGTCTCATCATTTAGGGTTTGTCGACACCGAGGCATCCTAAAAGCTAAGCTTTTATCATTTAGGGTTTGTCGAGGCCGAGGCACCCTAAAAGCCTAAGCGTACATCATTTAGATTCTCATCGACACCGAGGCACCCTAAAAGCCAAGGTTTCATCATTTAGGGTTTGTCAACACCGAGGCACCCTAAATGCTAAGTTAAGTTTTCATCATTTAGGGTTTATCGATGCCGAGGCACCCTAGGTTGGGCCTAATCACTTGGCACTAATCACTTGGCTCTATTGCCACATATGTTGGGTTTATCATCTAGGGCTTATCGATGCTGAGGAGAATTCTAAGTTGGGCCTAGTCACTTGGCTCTATTGCCACCTATGGTTTAATGCAGCAAGAATTAAGGGGTAGTTGATCCTACTTAATTAAGTACTAAGATACCCCGGCCCATGCATTAGTAGCAAGTACCCCATATGTCCGATTTTTAGCAAAGTCATGCTAAAATTCACGGAAAATTTTAGCATGACCTTTGTTGAAAATAGGACATATGGAGTACCCGAATTTGCTGGAACGGAAGTTAATCGACATTCCGGCAAACTCAAGGGCCTCTCGGGGTACCTGCAAAATCATCATGACACGAAGGGCCTCTCAAGGGCCTCAAGCAGCAGCGGTGTCTCCCAGGACCCCATTTTTTTGCTAAATTTCTTTGAGCAACAATTAGAGCAGAAAATTCAGCATATTTCTATACAACAGCACTGTAAAGATGAAGAACAGTTCTACAGCAGCCCATTTATATCAATAGCATCTTTGGTCATACCAATTTCTAAAACAATTCAAATCTGAACTGTATCTTGCGTAGGCACCACTACTGCAAGTGCCATACTACTGCAAGTGCCATACTACTACAAGTGCTATACTACTGTCAGAAAGGAGGATCATCATACACATATATAGGAAAGGAGGCCCATTCCTATTTTAGGAAGCAAACAAATGTACACATAAGATAAAAATGTAGTGCTAAAAGTTTAATGCTTACAAAAGACTTGCTGAAAGAGTGAAAAATATGGAGTCACCAAGCTGGCTAAGAAACTCCCAAAGTCCACTAGCAAATCCAAGATATAATCCTGTTACACACATCATAACAATTTAAGATAATTAGGATAAGGATAGTAGGAAATGAAAAAGAAAGAGCTCAAAAAAAATCACAACAGAAAAATAATAAAAACCTAGTCCTAGAAGAAAATAAATCCTAAAAGAAAAGAAATCCTAAAATCTGGAGCAAGTCCTAGCAGTAGTAGTCCAACTAGATGGCCACCACCACTACTCCTATCACTAGAGTAATTTAGGTACACCCAACAGACCTTAAACTACTACTTCATTGATGATGACTCACATGGTACAAAAGAAGTTGAGTGGACCAAGTTACAAATCCAACAAGATTCTAGGATGTGAACCAAATGATTTGCCAATAAAAGGTAACAATGATATTGCAGGAATAGACCTTCCTAAAATAGGAATGATAATCTGCTGTCAATAACCATTGGATAAAACAGATTTACCAACAAAATCTAAAAGGACACATGCCTATCAGATTCAAACAGTTTATCATTTTCTAAAGCCATAAGCACAACAATCATGATCAGAACTAACACTACTTCAGACAAATAACCAATTAAGCGCCAAAAAAGCAAATAAAGACTAATCAGCAGGCACTCTCCTGCTACAGCTAACCAAAATCTGCTAGCTAATTCTTAAATCAGACAGTTTGAGCACCACAATTCTCATAAGATCTGCAATAGGTCAGGTAAAGACAGTTTGAGCACTACAATTCTCACAAGATCTGCAATAGGTCAGGTAAAGACAGTGATGACCAAGTTGTAACTACTTGAACAATCAGTCGACAAGATATTCACAACATAAAGGTTGTGCACCTCAAATATATAAATCACATGGTATACAAATAATTACTTGGAGAAAGATGTTCACTGTAGTTTACTGAACATGTTAGGCATTTGTCATGTCATAATGTTTGCCATTTTACAATTAAAATGCACTTGTTTGTGTGGACTAATTTTGAAGCAGTTTGTAGAGTACTGTCAAAATTCAGAATGGTGACTGAATTTAACTGACAAACACATATGACTGTGCCATTCTAAGATTAAAAGGAAGACACAAAGAACTTATTAGATAAAGCAGTGTCAGCTATCCTAAGACAAGTATCAGCAAAGCATACACAAAAAGTATCCAAAGCAATAAGCACCAGAACTTTACTACACACAAAATATCCAGTCTACTCACTGAAACCTTTGAATCTCAAACTGTCCCAACTTGACAAGTCAAGGGAAACTCAACATTCACAAATTAGTTCAATTAAAGGCATTAATGCCGGTGAAACTATGTACTGGTTCAAGGACCAAAAACACACATGGTGTGGTGCCATTGGTCGTAATGAACACCACCTACAATGTCAGAGCCTAATCTCCCCAACCACATTGGTTGCAAAGGGCCAAGGCACCACCAAGAACCACCCAGAACGCTAAATGAGCTCAGATTACCCACCTGTTCAGACCGACGAAGAAATCCCCAAATTCGCTAAAAGAGGCACCGACCCGAGGATCGGGAACTAAATTACCTCGCTGAAATCACTTTGAGACCACCCAAGAAGAAACGGAGAACTAATAAGAACCTAACGCACATTCCCCAACTAATAAAACCGATCAAGAAGCAGCAGCGGCGGTATGACGGGGCGGCGGCGGCGAGCTCCTGGTCCTAACCCTAGGTCGCCGCCCCGTGGGGGCATGGGGATGAGCGGGGGAGAGAGGGAGGGAGGGACAGAGATTAACCGTCGTCGATGAGCAGCAGCCGCGCGGGGAGGCTCGCGCCACCGTCGAGGAGCCCGTCCGACGAGGCTAGCCGCCGTCCGTCCGTCCGTCGAGGAGCCCGTCCGTCGAGGAGCGCGGGGAGGCTCGCGCCGCCGTCCGTCCGAGGAGGTCACGGGCTCGAGGGGGAGGAAGGGGAGAGGGAGGCGGCGGGGGCGCGTGGGCGGCTGCGGCGCAGTGGGTCGGGGCAGCGGCGGCGGCGGTGCGGTGGAGGGAGGGACGAGGGAAGGAGCAGCGCGGTGGATCGAGGGACAGGGAACTGGCGAGGGGGAGAGGGAAGGGGGGATCGGGCGAAGGCGTACACACTATAGCAATGGCGCACCACCCTCTGGTGTGCCATTAGTAGTTTTTTTCTTATAGCAATGGCGCACCAGGGGTGGGTGCACCATTAGTAAAAAAAATCGGACAGCAATGGCGCACCCACCTAGGGTGCGCCATTAGTAATTTTTTTTCATTATTTCTTGTTGCATCTAATAATTTGTTTTTTTATCAAATTTGTTATTTTCATGAGGACTAGAACAGAAGATATCATCAAATATCATCAATTTCTTTTTTTGAAAATATCATCAATTTTTGTTAATTGAAAATATCATCAAATTTGTTATTTGAAAATATCATCAAAAAGTGGGGGAGGGTGCGGGGTATCGGTGGCGGCGGTGGAGTGGGGGAGGGTGCGGGGGGTGCTCGGCAGCGGTGGAGCGGGGGAGGGTGCGGGGGGTGCTCGGCGGCGAGGGGGATCGGATAGCTATCGAGAGGGAGGGGGATCGAGATCGAGTGTCCTCATGAATATTTAATATTTTTTCATATCAAATTTGAAAAAATATTCATGAATTCAAAAAGTGCCCATGAAATTTAAAAATATTCATGATATCAAAAAGTACCCGAGAAATGAAGACTACGATTTAAATACAATCTATCTTAGCTAGCTATCTGTTCACAATCTTCTTGCCCTTCTTTTTCGCAAATGGAGTTCTTCTGTGGAACGGACGTCCTTTAGGTAGGGTGGTCCTGCTTCTTCTTGTGGTGTGTGCTGCTACTTCATCGTCGTCGTCATGTTCGATCTTCGGGTCGCCGTACTTGTCGAAGTCTTGCTCATTGGCTACTCCATCCATTCCGATGATCTTCCTTTTGCCACTCCTCACGACAACACGACTGGGCTTTGGCGGGTCGGTAATGAAGAAGCATTGGTCCACTTGGGAAGCCAGTACCCATGGCTCATTTTTCGCGGTGACGTTTGCACCCACGGTCTTGGATTTGGCTTCGGGTATAACCATGGTGGTGAAATACTGGTCTTCTTTTAGGACGCTCTTGGCCCATCTGACACGGAACATCGGGACCTTCTCTCCAGCGTAGCTCAGCTCCCAGATCTCCTCGATCCTTCCGTAGTATCTGTCCTTGTCGTTGCCGGTGTAGGATTCCATCGTTACCCCGGAGTTCTAATAACCATCGCTCTTCATGTCCTTGTTCTTGGTGTAGAATGTGTAGCCGTTGATATCGTACGCCTCATAGGTCATCAGGTTGTGCTCGGCGCCCTGTGACAAGGCGAATATGAGTTGTTCTTCCGCGGAAGAATCCTCATGTAAAGGGTACGACAGAAGCTTCTGCTTGAACCAACGCGTGAAACATGAGTTGTGCTCTTTGATTATATCTCCGTCCGTCCTCTGTTGGCCTCGGTCATTATACGTCTTCTCAATAAAGGTTTTTTGCTCTACCACCCAAGGATCGACCACGTATATGTGTTCTAGCACGACTAGGTTTGCTCTTTCAAAGTCGGCGAGTCGACCCTCGAAGTCGACATGCATTTCACGGCGACCATCACGGTGACCCCATCCAGCGAGCCTGCCGAGATGCCTGTTAACGGGAAGACCAATGGGGTTCTCGATGCCTAGATAATTCGTGCAGTAGGAGATGCACTCTTCGGTCAGAAAGCCCCTGGCTATACTTCCCTCTGGACGTGACATGTTGCGAACGTATCCTTTGATGACACCATTCATCCTTTCGAACGACATCATGTTGTGCAGGAACGTCGGCCCGAGTTGGATGATATCCTCCACGATATGGACCAGCAGATGCACCATAACATCGAAGAATGCGGGCGGGAAGTACATCTCAAGCTCGCATAGTATCACCACGATCTCTTCCTGTAGCCTTCTGAGTTGCCTCACGCCAATTGACTTCCGAGAGATGACGTCGAAAAAGTTCCATAGGCCAAATAGCGTTTCACGGACGTGCGCGTCCATGATCCCACGGATTGCAACTGGAAGTATCTACGTCATCAGCACGTGACAGTCGTGAGACTTCATCCTGCTGAACTTCTGCTTCATGCACGTGGCAGGTGAAAAACTGCTCGATCTCCTCCTGACTTAGAGTGAAGCACGCGGGAGGGTAGTCATTTCCGGTCTTCTTGGCCTTTTTGCCTTTGCGACGACTTTCTGTGTCCTGCTTCGCCTCATCATCATCATCATCATCATCATCATCATCATCATCATTAGCGTGAAGCTCCTGCCTGATGCCCATTGATTTCAAGTCTGCCCTTGCTTTCGGCCCATCTTTGGTCCTCTCTGGCATGTTGAGCGGGGTACCAAGCAGACTCTCGCACACGTTCTTCGTGATATGCATGACATCAAGGCTGTGAGGCACACGGTGGATCTTCCAGTATGGCAAGTCCCAGAAAATAGACCTCGTTTTCCATAACTTCAGCAGCGGCTCTGGCGCCTTTCGCTTCTTTCCCGGCTCTGGTGCCTTTTGCTTCTTTCCCGGCAGTGGACAGTCTTTCCAATTTTTCAACAGCTCGTCTATTTCCTCGCTGCTCCTCGTACACGGGCGTTTTCGGGGTTCGGTTTCACCATCGAACAGATCGTTGCGTTTCCTCCACGGGTCATCGTCGCGAAGCCACCTTCGATGTCCCATGAACACGGTTTTCGAAGACCCAGGATCTCTATCTAGCTGGCGATACGTTGTGTCATCCATGCACCTTAGGCATCCAGAAAATCCATGGACTACCTGCCCCACGAGATATCCGTAACCGAGATAGTTGTGCACCGTCGTCAGTAGTGCGGCTCTCATAGGGAAATATTCTTTCTCTGCGGCGTCCCACGTATTGGCTGGCGTTTTCCACAGCGTGTCTAGCTCCTCCTTCGGCAGCCCCAGATACAGATTGATGTCGTTCCTTGGTTCTTTCGGCCCTTCAATTAGCATACTCATGTGAATGTACTTCACCTTCATGCACAACCAGGGGGGAAGGTTGTACATCTACACAAACACAGGCCAGGTGCTATGTGTGCTTCTCTGGCTGCCAAATGGACTGACTCCATTGGTGCTCGCGCCCAGCACGATGTTCCTTGGATCCTTCCCAAATTCCGGGTATTCGAAGTTCAACGCTTGCCACTGGCTCGCATCCTTAGGGTGACTCAGCATCTTGTCTTTTTTATTTATCTCCGGATCATTTCCGTCATCTTCCCGGTTCTTCTCCTCCCTATCCGCGTGCCAACGCAGGAGCTTTGCTACCTTCGGGTTCGCGAAATACCGCTGCAGACGAGGAGTGATCGGAAAGTACCACACCGATTTTCGAGGAGCTTTCTTCCTCTTTTTGTATCGAGTGACGCCGCACATCGGACATATGGTAGACTCTGCGTGCTCGTTCCGATAAATGATGCAATTGTTCATGCACACATGGTATTTCACGTGCGGTAAATCCAGAGGACACACGATTTTCTTTGCCTCCTCGAAACTGGTCGGGCACTTGTTCCCCTTGGAAAGACGTTCGTGCCAGAATGACATGTTCTCGTCGAAGCATGCATCGGCCATTTTGTGTTTTACCTTCATCTCCAGACCCATGAGCGTTACTTTCAGGCGGGTATCCTCGGGCCTACATCCTTCATACAATGGAGTAACCGCGTCTATCTCCAGTTGATCCATCTTGGCTTTCTCTCGGGCGGCAGCTCTTGCGTTATCCGTCTGCTTGAGAAGCAACTCTTGAATATGAGGGTCCTGCACCCAGCCTCCATCGTCGTCTGCTCCGGCATCTTCATCTTCATGATCATGCCCTTCGTCTTGATCTTCCTCATCATCATGTACGACATCTTCTACATGATGACTGTGTACAGGATCACCGTCGTGATCATGTCCTGGAGATTCTTCATCTTCTCGCCCGCCCTCGCCATGGTGGTTGTCTTGTCGCCCTTCCTCATTTCTTGCCCGACCCCCATGGACGACTTCATAGTCATCTTCACCACCTTGCCACCGATAGCCATCCATGAAACCACGCAAGAGCAGGTGGTCCCGCACCTGCCCGGAATCCGAGTCCGCAATAAGGCTCTTCAGCTTGCATCTTCGACACGGACATCTTATCTCCGTCTCGTTCTTTTGAAGCATCTCGGCCTTCGCGGAGCTCAAAAACCTATTCATGATGCCTTCGGTCATCATGCGGACCATGGTCGCCTGCGGGGTAGAGCAAAATGATATTTTAGAACCAAGAAATTTTTTGGCATGACCTTCCCTAAAAATAGGACCAAAAAGAATGCATAGTGCCAAAATTCTCGCCGAAATGGAAATGAATCAACATTCCGGCAAAATATTGGCAACTATCCCATTTCAAATACCGGTACCTGCAAACAAAAACATATATGCAACACCACAAACATATGCAACATCACAAACATACATAGATCTAGCTAGGCCACAAAAAGTGCATGTGCACGTTGTTGGAGCGAGCTAGGGAGAAAAAAAGTAGATCTACAACATGAAGATAGCTTTCCCCTTACTTACCTATCAAAAAAAGGTAATTTCACCACTTAATTTTGATGAATCTATGGTGCAAATGAGGTGAGGAGGAGGAGGCAGCCGAAAGTTTAGAGAAGGAGGTGGAGGGAATGAAGTGGGGAAAGTGAGTGGGTAGGTGTGGTTGTCCAAAATATCTTGTTGGGGTCCCAGGTTACTAATGGCGCACCACCAGCAAATGCGCCATTAGTATGCCTGCTTACTAATGGCGCACCTGCAGGTGGTGCGCCATTAGTAGTTTTGCAAAAAAGTAAAAATAAAATAAAATATACTAATGGCGCACTATCTGTCTAGTGCGCCATTACTAGTTAGAACTAGTAATGGCGCACCTCGCTTGGATGCGCCATTAGTATGTATGGAAAAATGGGAAAAAAATTATTACTAGTGGCGCACCGTTTTTCTGGTGCGCCATTAGTGTCTTCCACACTAATGGCGCATCACCAACTAGTGCGCCAGTAGTATATAGTAGTGGCGCACTACATCCCTGGTGCGCCATTAGTGTCAATCCTATCTATAGCCCTTTTCCTAGTAGTGTAAAGGCTATCCTTGACATTTTTATCGAAAATAAAGATGCAAAACATTATTCTAAATTAACATCAAGAAAATACTAACAAAATAAAATGACGCTCCAAGAAAAACACATATCATGTGGTGAATAAAAATATAGCTCCAAGTAAAGTTACCGATGAACGAAGACGAAAGAGGGGATGCCTTCCGGGGCATCCCCAAGCTTAGGCTCTTGGTTGTCCTTGAATATTACCTTGGGGTTCCTTGGGCATCCCCAAGCTTAGGCTCTTGCCACTCCTTATTCCATAGTCCATTGAATCTTTACCCAAAACTTGAAAACTTCACAACACAAAACTCAACAGGAAACTCATAAGCTCCGTTAGTATAAGAAAATAAAACCACAACTTAGGTACTGTAATGAACTAATTATAAATTCATATTGGTGTAATATATACTGTACTCCAACTTATCTATGGTTCATACCCTCCGAAACTACTCATAGATTCATCAAAATAAGCAAACAACACATAGAAAACAGAATCTATCAAAAACAGAACAGTCTGTAGTAATCTGTATCAAACGTATACTTCTGGAACTCCAAATATTCTACCAAATTAGGAAGTCCTAATAAATTTGTGTACAAATCAGAGCAAAAAGAATAATATCATAAGAATATTGCTGTGAATTAATAAAACTAACTTACTGGGTGCAAAAGTTTCTGATTCTCAGCAGGATCAACACAACTATCACCGTAGGCTATCCTAAAGGTCTTACTTGGCACTTTATTGAAACAAAAGCTATAAAACATGATTACTACAGTAGCATAATCATGTGGACGCACAAACACAGTAAGGGTAAATATTGGGTTGTCTCCCAACAAGCGCTTTTCTTTAATGCCTTTCTAGCTAGGCATGATGATTACAATGATGCTCACATAAAAGATAAGAATTGAAACATAACGGGAGCATCATGAAGCATATGACTAGCACATTTAAGTCTAACCCAGTTCCTATGCATAGGGATTTTGTGAGCAAACAACTTATGGAAACAATAATCAACTAGCATGGGAAGGTAAAACAAGCATAGCTTCAAAACTTGAAGCACATAGAGAGGAAACTTGACATTATTGCAATTCCTACAAGCATATGTTCCTCCCTCATAATAATTTTCAGTAGCATCATGAATGAATTCAACAATATAACCAGCACATAAAGCATTCTTTTCATGATCTACAAGCATAGAAAATTTACTACTCTCCACATAAGCCAATTTCTTCTCATGAATTTTCTATCTTTTCTGGCGCCGTTGCCGGGGAGGTGAGTGCTTGAAAATTTTACTACTCTACAAGCATAGCAAACTCAACAAAATAATTATCATGTGAGGCATAATCCAATTGAAAACTAAAATCATGATGACATGTTTCTTGGTTATCATTATTATTAATAGCATACAAGTCATTAGAATAATCATCATAGATAGCAACTTTGTTCTCATAATCAATTGGAACCTCTTCTAAAATAGTGGAATCATCAATAAATAAAGTTGACACTCTTTCAAATCCACTTTCATGTTCATCACAATAAAATTCAACATCCTCCAAAATAGTGGGATCACTACTTCCTATAGTTGACACTCTTCCAAACCCACTTCCATCAATATAATCATCATAAATAGGAGGCATGCTTTCATCATAATAAATATTCTCATCAAAACTTGGGGGAATAAAAATATCATATTCATCAAACATAGCTTCGCCAAGCTTGTGGCTTTGCATATCATTAGCATCATGGACATTCAAGGAATTCATACTAACAACATTGCAATCATGCTCATCACACAAAGATCTAGTATCAAACATTTTAATGCATTCGTCTTCTAGCACTTGAGCACAATTTTCCTTTCCATCATACTCACGAAAGATATTAAAAAGATGAAGTGTACGAGACAAACTCAAGTCCATTTTTTTGTAGTTTTCTTTTATAAACTAAACTAGTGATAAAACAAGAAACAAAAAGATTCGATTGCAAGATCTGAAGATATACCTTCAAGCACTCACCTCCCCGGCAACGGCGCCAGAAAAGAGCTTGATGTCTACTACAGAACCTTCTTCTTGTAGACGTTGTTGGGCCTGCAAGTGCACAGGTTTGTAGGACAGTAGCAAATTTCCCTCAAGTGGATGACCTAAGGTTTATCAATCCATGGGTGGCGTAGGATGAAGATGGTCTCTCTCAAACAACCCTGCAACCAAATAACAAAGAGTCTCTTGTGTTTCCAACACACCCAATACAATGGTAAATTGTATAGGTGCACTAGTTCGGCGAAGAGATGGTGATACAAGTGCAATATGGATGGTAGATAAAGGTATTTGTAGTCTGAAATAATAAAAACAGCAAGGTAACTAATGATAAAAGTGAGCGTAAACGGTATTGCAATGATAGGAAACAAGGCATAGGGTTCATACTTTCACTAGTGCAAGTTCTCTCAACAATAATAACATAAATAGATCATATAACAATCCCTCAACATGCAACAAAGAGTCACTCCAAAGCCACTAATAGCGGAGAACAAACGAAGAGATTATGGTAGGGTACGAAACCACCTCAAAGTTATTCTTTCGGATCAATCTATTCAAGAGTTCATACTAGAATAATACCTTGAGACACAAATCAACCAAAACCCTAATGTCACCTAGATACTCCATTGTCACCTCAAGTATCCGTGTGCATGATTATACGATATGCATCACACAATATATGATTCATCTATTCAACCAACACAAAGTACTTCAAAGAGTGCCCCAAAGTTTCTATCGGAGAGTCAAGATGAAAACGTGTGCCAACCCCTATGCATAGGTTCATGGGCGGAACCCGCAAGTTGATCACCAAAACATACATCAAGTGGCACATGATATCCCATTGTCATCACAGATAAACACGGCAAGACATACATCAAGTGTTCTCAAATCCTTAAAGACTCAATCCGATAAGATAACTTCAAAGGGAAAACTCAATCTACCACAAGAGAGTAGAGGGGGAGAAACATCATAAGATCCAACTATAATAGCAAAGCTCACGATACATCAAGATCATGCCATAGAGAGAACATGAGAGAGAGAGATCAAACACATAGCTACTGGTACATACCCTCAGCCCCGAGGATGAACTACTCCCTCCTGGTCATGGATAGCGCCGGGATGATGATGATGGCCACTGGTGATGGGTTCCCCCTCCGGCAGGGAGCTGGAACAGACTCCCGAGAGGTTTTTGGTGGCTACAGAGGCTTGCGGCGGCGGAACTCCCGATCTATCTTCTTATTCGATGGTTTTAGGGTATGTGGACTTATATAGGTGAAAGAAATCAGTCGGGGGAGCCTTGAGGGGCCAACGAGAGTGGAGGGCGCGCCCAGGGGGTGGGCGCGCCCCCCTATCTCGTCGCTTCCTCGACGCTTCCCTGGCTTGCACTCTAAGTTTCCTGGGTCACGTTCGTTCAAAAAGTCACGCTGCCAAAGGTTTCATTCCGTTTGGACTCCGTTTGACATGCCTTTTCTTTGAAATACTGAAACAGGCAATAAAGCAGCAATATGGGCTGGGCCTCCGGTTAATAGGTTACTCCCAAAAGTAATATAAAAGTGTATAATAAAGCCCGTAATCATTCAAAACAGATAATAAAATAGCATGAATGCTTCATAAATTATAGATACGTTGGAGACGTATCAATGGCCTCCTTGGCCGCCATGTTTCTTGCCGAATCCCTCGGCACCCTCTTGGCCCTTCTCCTTGTCCCGCCGCTCGTACTCGGCTTTCTGCTTCTCGGCGAGCAGCACAACTTGCCGGCAGTTCTGGAGGTCGTGGCCCTTGGTGCGGTGGATCTTGCAATACTGCTTCTCGGAGCCCCCTGGCTTGTCGGCAGCTGCCAAGGCCCGGCAAGCAACACACCCGGCAACCTCCTTGCCGGGGTCACTCGCCTTGGTCTTCTTGGTGGCGCCGGTGTCATCGGACCCCTCGACGGCAAGCACGGTCTTGCCCTTGCACTTCCTGTTACGGCGTCGGCCCTTCTTTGCCGTGGTGGCGGTGTCATCCATGGATTCGGTTTCTGCGCTGGCGTCTTCGTCGGGGTACTTCCTCCCCTCTTCAGCTCGAGCACACCGATTGGCTAGAACATAAAGCTCGGCCACATCCTTGACCTTGTTCATCGCCAGCTCCTCAGGCATCTTGCGGTTGCACACACTCAGATGGAATGCATTGATCACGGCGGCGGGATGAACGTCGGGAATGTTGTATTGCACTTGGCTGAACCTTTGGATGTACTTGCGCAAGTTTTCTCCTTCCTTCTGGGGGATGATATGCAAGTCGCTCGCCTGGCCATGAGCTTGGTGGCCTCCAGTAAAGGCGCCAACAAACTAATGACACAGATCCGCCCAAGAAGAAATAGAGTCCACGGGCAAGTGCATCAACCATGACATAACATTGGGCTTGAGTGCCAACAGGAAGTAATTGGCAAGCACCTTATCCTCGCGAGCCCCAGCAGCTTGCATCGCGAGGGTGTAGATGCTGAGGAACTCCGACGGGTGAGTCGTGCAGTTGTACTTCTCGCCAACGTCGGGCTTGAACATGGGATGGGAGGGCCACCGGAACTGCTACAGCTCACGGGTGAAAGCCGGACAACCCACCTTGTAAGGTAGGCCGTCGTAGCCTCCCGGTGCTGGGTGGTCCATAGTGGGCCCTGCCCGCCTGTCCGACTGGTGGCATGCATCGTGTCGGCGCTCGATGGTGGCTCGGGCGTCTTCATGAGCTCGCTACCGAAGAACTTGACATTGGTCGCGGTGGGTTTGCGGGTCGAACGACGCTATGGAGATATCATCCCGAGCGTCGTCGCGACGGATCGACACCCGCGGTGGCTGGTGTGGAGGAGGGGAGTGCACCGTGGCTGCATCACCTCTGGCCCGTCCACCGCTGGCATGCGGTGGCTCGACGGAGCGATGGCCTATGTGTCCCGCCGGTCACAGTTCATCTTTGTTGGCGATGCCGACGAGGCTCCGGACGGTGGCCCACCATTCGTCGAGCTTCTCCGCAGCGGGACGAAAGTCGAGGAGCAGCTGCGCGTGCTAGGGCTTCTGCTGGTATGGGCGGTGGCAAAAGCTGCGTGGACCGTGACGCGCTTTCACTTCTAACTACGTTAGATGGAGCTCCATCACGGCCCTGCGGCCGTCCGCCACCTCCGCCAACGCCTCGGCGCGCATGCTAGCCCTCCTCGTCACGTGAAGGGCGCACGGGACTCTTCCCAGGGCGGCGCCCAGGGTCACCAACGGGGCGGCGCTGCTCATCACGCACGACCTGAGAAGAGCGCGTCATGGGTGCCCGTGTTGGCTTCTTGGAGGTCGCCGTGCCGCCATCTGGCAGCAGGACAACGCCCCTAGAGGGCCCCACGCCGCCTGCGGGGGGGCCAACTTCGTCTCTAGAGTTCGCGACATGTGGCTCGTCATGTGGCGCACGAATGACGCCGCTCACCAGGCCCGGACTGCCAGGGTGATGTGGATGTTCGCGGGCTGCGCCATGGGTTCTCTCCGCGACTGGCCTGCTACTGGTCTGCACCGGTACAGGCAGTCTGGTCGGGACAAACCGGTCGCCGTGGTCATCTTCTTCTTGGGAGCCATGGCGATGAAGAGTTGTGCTACTAGCTGCTAAACCAGATGCTCACACTGCAGCCCCTGCCTGGTGCGCCAAAGATGTCGGTGGGAAACGACACCTATGGGATCACAAGAATCCCCACCGCGGTTGCGAGGCGCTGGGTGGTGAGTAGAGCAGGATTAGCAGTCAGTACAAGCACGCGCGGGTCGTTTACACAGGTTCGTGCCGCAGGGTTGCGTAATACCCTAGTCCTGTTTCGATGTGCCGCAGGTTCTTGAACTAGCTACACTGGGCGTAACTTGTCCCAAAGTCTGAATCATTCTCCTGGATGCCTTGGGCCTCCTTTTATAGGCAAGGGGATCACCACAATGGCACACAGGAGGTGGCGTCGGGGTACTGTGGTTAAGCCTATCGCTAGCTATTACGGGACAAGACACATTTAATGCACCTCTGATGTGTCCCCTCCACTTTACCGCCGCTTTGCCCTACCTCAACACGCGCTTGGGCCAGCGAGGCAGTCAGCGCCTTGTAGGCTAGCAGACTGCTGAGGTGGCGTGTTGGCGAGGCCTTCATGAAGATTTGCATGCCACCACGTAGGTGTGCGCTGAGTTGGCCGAGTAGCCTTGTGCCGACACGCAGGTGCCTGCCCAACTGGTGGGCTGGCAGCTGCATGGGAGCGGTGGCAGAAACCTGGCGGGTGTGGGCCTGGCCATGGCCTCACAAACGCCTTCGGCAAGGGCCTTGCGGGGGCCCCGGCAAGGGTCTTGCCGCGGCGTTGCGGCAAGTGTGGGTTTCCTCAGTGAGGATCTCACCGAGGTTCGTTGTCTTCTACTCTTCTGATTTGGAGTGTCCCTTGTCTTCACAAAGATCTGCATGCCACCATGGAGGCGCCTCCCGAGCCTATGTTCCAACATGGTCGGTGACGCTGGAGAAACTGGGGCGCAAGGGTGGCGCGCCCTGCTGGCGCCAGGTAGGCTGCCCCGGCAAGGGCTTTGCCGGGGCCATGGGAGGTGCCCTGGCAAGGACCTTGCCGGGGGAAACCATTTCGCCCTCTTGCTCTCTACGCCTCTGTCTTGGCGTTGCTTTGATTCTGTGATGTGGCTCTGATTTCCTGTCTCTGCCCTGCTTAAGTGTGGTCGTCCGTGCAGCTCCGACTGCCCGTGCACAAATAAGGGGTACAAAAGAGCGCCCCTACTTTAGTACACCGGCATTATGTGGTAAACTTCTTGAATTGCCCCCCCCCATCAGCATGGATAAGGACTTTGTTGAGCTGGTCGTCACCACTAATGTAAGTTTGTCGTTCTCAAGCCTTCAAACTTTGTTGTGTATATTTGGTTAGGCATGACTACAACAGCTGTGTATTTTTTGTGTTTGCATCAAATTGCATGTTTAAAGTTTATTATGTAGTTCATAAACAAAAGTTTGTACTTCTCAATTTAAGTTTTCAGTTGTACAACCAAGTTCCTTCTTCATACTTTGTAAATTAAACTATACAGAGCAAGTGATCTTCTTTTGGACTGCATGTATGCTTCTGTTCTTGATTTGTAATCCAGTGGTGTTGTGAACCTACCCACTACAACATAATGTCATATTCTGCAATGTCTTAACTATGAACAATGTCACATCATTCTACTATTATTTAAACCATCTCTTTATTTGCCAATCTGATATGGGATAGACTGACAGGACACTAACCATTGATACTTATGAGTTCTTGATCTTTAATCCACTAGTGTCGTGAAGCTGCCAAGTCCTTCACAATGTCATTTCCTGCCATGTCTTAACATGAGCAATACAATATTGTGTTAGTGCTATTTTAAACTGTGTCACTGTATTCGTCAATAAGAAATGTGATGAATTGTCAACACTGATACTCATATATGCAAAACATGTCATATGTCTTCTTGTTTCTCTTTTAGAGTGAGGAGGATATAAGCGACAAACAAGCATGGTCTCATCAGCTTGCTCAGCTGCTTGCGTTTAAGCTCCCGAGTAGGGCTAACATTTCTTGAACTCTATTGAAGTGCTATCGGTTTTGTATATTATATTGTCGTCATGTTTATTTGCACTGGTGGCGATCTTTGATGCCCAGTGTATGTAATCTGCTGTCTGCTTGTGCTTTATTATCATAGTGGCAAACTTTGATGCCTAGTGGATGTAATATGACATAATTTATTTATTGTATAGTCTAGGTCTTTTCTTATTCACGATGCTGCAGTTATTTTGTATATAATATCCTATCTTCGCTCCATGAAAATTAAACCGGCCAAATAGTAAAATTACGTCATGCAAATCACTATGTATGGCCGCATCATGGGCCCAGTCATCCTGGTCTACTACTAGGGAAAACCCTAGTAGTAGCGAAGCCTTAGTGCCCACTAGTAGCGCGGGTCAGCGTGCTACTAATAAGGCGCTACAGCTATTACTTAGTCATAGCGCGTGCGACAAGCGCTATTGCTAAGACGCATAGCCGCAGCGTTTGTTCTTTCCCGCGCTGCTGCTAATCTAGCTAGTACCAACGTGTTTACTATCCATCGCTACTAGTATTCTTTTTTTCATTTTTTTTATTTTGAGTGTATTTATACACTATTATACAAATTTTGGTACAATACCAATTATGAGGTTTACATCATTATGTCCATAACAGTGTGTCAAATGAAGGTGGATTTAGGTTCAAGTGGATCCAATATGTGGTGCATGTCAAAAGTATACTACTAATCCGAACTTAATCTAGTTTGGACTAGTAGTACTTTCGATGTGCACCACATGTTGCCTCCACTTGAATCTAATCCGCCAGCATAGGCTATTTAATCATCATCATAGTCATTACCACCAACAGTAGTTATTTAATCATCATAGTCATAGTGTAGCACATCATCATCTTCAAAATCATTCTAGCTAGCTAATCACCACCAACACTAGCTGCGGTAGCTATCTAATCACCACCAACACTAGCTAATAATAATAATCATAGTCATTACCACCAAAACTAGCTATTTAATCATCATAGTCATAGTGTAGCACATCATCATCTTCAAACTCATTTCTAGCTAGCTAATCACTCCTGCTACTCTCTCTCAGGTAAAATAACATAAAACATGTGTAGCACTCCTGCTTCATCAAGTTGGAGCATGCAGATGAACCTGTCTCCTAATCGTGGGCTGCACTTCTCATTGTTGCCCCCTAGTACTTCTCTATGATCATTCACAATTTTGCTCCAGTCTTTCACTATTAAGCATTCCTCGCTATTAGAAATCCTGAATGCACTAAAGTGCATTGTAGGATATCTTGGCCGTAAGCTAACAATTCTCATGCGACCTTTAGTCTCGATCCAATGAGGCACAACATTCATCGGGAGTCCCTATTGAAGAACATCGCACAGTAACATACTTAGCAATGAAGTTTAGCTTAAAAATAATGTATGCAAAACATGCACTGAGGACAATAGTAAAAATCTTACCATCTTTCCTACATAGATGTGACCGTAGTTCAGTACGAACACTATTGGTCGCACGTTTTGAGTACTAAGATTTTTAAGTCCGTAAAAATAATTTGTCTTGACAGTATGAAGATCCTCAAGCCATGAAACATAATGACTTATCTCCTCGCAGTTTAGTTCAGCCCCGGGACAGTAGTAGGTCCTGTCTACCAAGCGTTGGACATGTTTGCTTGAATGGAAATAAGCTGTCAATAGAAATTAGTTGTCAACTATTTTTGAATAAACAATATCAAAGACATAAATATGGTTGAGAAACTCACATAATGGTATAACTGGAGGTATCTGCACATCAACCCAGATGTCGATATTACCTTCAATATCATCTCCCGGACGAATATCAAAGGTGATAACCATATCAGGCTCAAATGCATAAGTCTGGCATAGTGCTTGCCAAGCTTTTCATCCAAAATAGGTGTAGGTGTCTGTGTTGTATAATTTTGCGTGGAAAATACAACCATGCTCGGTCTTCAAGTAAACTCTCTTTACCTCCATAGTAGTTCTCAAAGGACTGAAACCTATCTTATCCAAGACAAAACTCTTGCATGGCAGGGGATACACTAGTAGAATAGTAAAAAAATTAAATTATAAGTTGAAGCAAATGAAGCAGATGTCATGCTTAATTACGAAAAAAGACTTGTCGTTGTGACTTACTGTATCCACTTTGAAGCTCTCGTCTAGGTTGATGTTGAAGCGCCTATCATCATCTAGGAAGATTCTGTCGCACAGGTCGTGCTCGTCTTTGCAGTATTTGCAAATACAGAAATCCTTTTCGTCATCAGACATTTCCTATGTTCATAGTTGAAACATTAGTTGAAAATCGACCGAAGACAACTACCAGGATACTCAACACACAAATCTGGGGCACTCGATATTTCCTACATATTCTAGCACAAGTCATGCCAAAATTCACGGCAAAATCCGTCATGACTTTTGCTAAAATAGGACATATCGAGCGCCTGAAATTTGTAAGAACGGAAATGAATCAACACTCCGGCAAAACATAGGCCACTCGTAGGTGTAACCTGCAAACATGACCGGCCACTTGGGCAAGCACATATCCTATTTGAGCAACACAAGATATACATTTCAGAATATCTTATAGGACTCATATTGACATGAGCATTCAATAAGCAAAACCAAATCGTAAAATAAATAAGTATTCAAATTAGCATGCAATCAATAAGCAAAAGTAAATCATCCCTTGAGTCCGTACATTGTCGAATATTATCACTAATACATCCCGAATAGTATCATACATATAACATCACTAATACAACTAAAACCCTAGCAAACGACGGGTATCGACGCGGGCGGTGGACACCCAAAGAGAAGGAACCATCACAGGATCATAGCTCCAGTGAGATCCCTGGAGAAACTGCCAAATATCGGAGAACCTGTGCTCCAGCGCAACCAAGTAGCGACGGACGTGCGCGTCCTCCTCGCTGACACAGTGACGTACCACCTCTGCGGGGTCCTCAGGCCTCTCGACCGTCACTCGGCCACGCGACCGCCACCAAAGAAGGTTCGGGTCAACGACGGGCTGACTCCTTACCAAGCTGCGCCCCCCGGTAGGTAGCGCCTCCCAGTACCAGCCCAATGGAACCCAGTCCCGGACATGGCCCATCTGATCAAGCATGCGTCCTCCACCGACTCGACGACGAGGATGCAGGATAGGCATCGTCGACGTCGATGCGGGAAAAATTGCTTTAACTAAAAGTAACAAATGTGGCATGTTCAACTAGTTCTATTAATTCAACTAGTTCTTACTAAAAATAAACTTACTATAAATAAAAATAAACTAGTACCTAATTAGTACATATTTCTTCCTAACTAATTAGTACCTAGGAACTACGACCCTAATTACCATCTAATTTGATGAACCTAGGGGTAGAAAGTGGTAGCGGATATTCCAATTATCCAACTTAAAAGTGAAATAAGTGGTCAAATTTTACTCGTTTTATGATTAATCTTAGAAATTATTATGCATTACAATAGTGTTTATTCATCATCTAAGAAAACATCTGAGCTGCATCCGTATCCGATAACATCCGCATCCGATTTGTTTCCACCCATAGATGAACCCTAACTAATTTGATGCAACTAAAATTTTGAAGAATCCTAGGTAGAGGTAGGGGAGGGGGAGGAGCAGGCATGCTCACCTCAGGTGCCTGTGGCGAGGGAGGGGCAGGCGGCGTCGAGGTCGGGGTCGGGGCTCGGGCACGCGGCGGAGGGCGGCGTCGAGGTCGGGGTCCGGGGCGGCATCGAGGTCGACGGCGGCGTCGAGGTCGGGGTCGGGGGCGGCGTCGAATTTGGGGTTGGGGGCAGCGTCGAGGGTGTGCGGAGAGCGGTGGGAGAGGGCGCGGCGGCCGACGAGCGATGGCGGCGGTGATAGCGGAGGAGTTCGATTTGGGGGAAGTTGTCGTGGGGAAGAACAAACCGCGCGGTTAAGTCAGAAGTAGCAGTAGCGCATTCGAGGAAGTGTGCTACTGCTAAGTTAGCTACAGTGTGCTCCTTGATATGCGCTACTGCTATTCCTTTCTCTTTTTTCCCCTTTTTCATTTATTTTTCTTTACATTTTATTTTTTTTCCTTTCACCTTTTTCTATTTCTTTCATTTTCATTTACTTTTCTATTTGCTTTCCATTTAATTTTATTTCCTTTAGCAGTAGCACCTTTCAGCGTAAACCCGCTGCTACAAAGCAAGTAGCGGTAGCACTTTCGACGTAGATCGCTACTACTATGTGTAGCCTATCGGCTAAGCCGTGGGAATTTTAGTAGTAGCGCTTTTATCTTCAGGCGCGCTACTGCTACAACTTTACTGTAGTGCCGCTTACACCAACGCGCTACTGCTACTTAACACCAGCGTGCTTTTTTAACACGCGCTACTACTAAAGTTCTGTGTATAAGGTTTTCCCTAGTAGTGGTACATTAACAAGCCTAAATGTAAACTGGCCCACTAGTAGTTTCGGGCCTTTAATAGGCCGCGTAAACCGCCAGTCCTATTTTCGCAAGAAAATTCAATGGGCTTTTAGTAGGCTAAAATGTAGGCTGGCCCTGAAACGTGCCGAAGAGCTCACGGGCCGACAACAGGCCGAAATAGACCTCGACCCATGATTGTGTAAATCATATCATGGGCCGTTAACAGGCGAAAATTGTCTCGGTCCTTGTTCGGCCATATCAGATTATCGACTGTGAGCAGGCCGAATGCAAAGTGGGCCATAGTTAGGACGAACTATATGACCAGCTTTTAACAGGCCAAATTAAATATAGGGCCAAAATGTTAAAGGGGCTTTAATAGGCTGAAACTAATATTAGGTCGTATTACTAAATGGGCCTTTAGCAAACAGAAATCATAACCGGGCATCAAGTGTGCCAAGAAGCACATCGTCCAGTTGACAGGTCGAATATGATATGGGCCATAATTTATCCCAAAGGCTCTTAAAGGGTCGGGTCTGATATGGGCCGTAATATGGCCCAGAACATGGTAGGCTATTAACGGGTCGGATCTTATATGGGCCCTTATTAGGCCCAGACCGTTGCAGGCTCTTAATGGACCGGATCAAATATGGGCCAACATTTGGCCCAAAACATGGCAGCTTGTTAACAGGCCGGCCCACTAGTGTCTTCAAAATCTTGTGGGCCTTTAGCTGGGCTGACCCATTATGGTCTACAAAATCTTGTGGGCCTTTAGCTAGGCCGGCCCATTATGGTCTGCAAAATCTTGTGGGCCTTTAGCTGGGCCGGCCCATTATGGTCTGCAAAATCTTGTGGGTGTTTAGTTGGGCTGGCCCATTTAACTATTATGGGCCACTTTTGGGCCGGTCGACATTGAGGGAGTCCTGGATTAAGGTGTCCTCGGACGACCGGACTATGTAGCATGGGACGGACTATTGGGCCATGAAGATACAAGACAGAAGACTCTCTCCAGTGTTCGGATGGGACTCTCCTTGGCATGGAAGGCAAGCTTGGCGCCCGAATATGAAGATTCCTTTCTCCATAACTGACTTTGTACAACCCTAGCACCCTCCATTGTCTATATAAACTAGAGGTCTTAGTCCGTAGAGGCAATCATAATCATACAGGCTAGACTTCTAGGGTTTTAGCCATTATGATCTCGTGGTAGATCAACTCTTGTAATACTCATATTCATAAAGATCAATCAAGCAGGAAGTAGGGTATTACCTCCATAGAGAGGGCCCGACCCTGGGTAAACATCGTGTCCCCTGCCTCATGTTACCATCAACCTTAGACACACAGTTCGGGACCCCCTACCCGAGATCTGACGGTTTTGACACCGACATTGGTGCTTTCATTGAGAGGTCCGCTGTGTCATCACCAAAAGGTTTGATGACTCCGTCAATCATCTACAAGAACGTTGCCTGGGGGGAGGCTTTCCTTCCCGTCTAGATCTTTGTGTTCGGCAGCTTCATGCTGCAGGTCAACTTGCCTGGCCATCTAGAGCAGGTCAACAGCTACGCCCCAGGTCACCAGATTAGTTTTGGAAATCTGGATTATGTTGCTGATATCCGAGGAGACTTGATCTTCCAAGGAATCGCGCCTCCTTCTTCCGCTCTGGACTTAGATCCAGAGCATATCGCCAGGTCCGAAGACAGGCTCTCTGGGCTCGCTGGACTGTCTGCGACCCTTAGGGCCATTGTGGAGGAACCGGAGGAAGTGGTGTCGCCGCCAGCCATTATGGAGCCGGACCCTTCTCCGAACACTGGCTCCGAATCCTCGGAACCAGCATCGTGTGAGTTTGGCCAAGGAGTTTCCCTCTCGCCATACTCCACGGGCTCTCTTCTCTCGGGCCAAACCTCGCCTTTAAGTGAGGCTCTGGACTTAATGTGATCCCATGTCATTACAAAGGAGCAACGTCCAAACCATACCCAGACTGGACTAGGGGCTAAGAGCAGGGAATTTTATGTCCCACCCGCGACCCACTTTATAGCCATTGTCGACGACTTAACCGACATGCTCGATTACGACTCCGAAGACATCGACGGTATGGATGACAATGCCGGAGAAGAACAAGCCCAAAACCCGCCATTCAACGGACATGGGACAGCCACCTCTTCGTACGACATGTACATGGTGGATATACCCAAGGAGAATAGCAGCAATGATAAGGAAGATCCAGTCGAGGACAGGCCTCCTGAGATACAGCCGAAGCACCAACGTCGGCGGCGCCGCTCTAAGCCATGCCGCGGAAAAGACAGCAATACCGGCATAGGAGAAAACAATACTCTCGACGACGCCGAAGACAATGAAGACCCCGCTAAGCCAACCTTTGAACAAGACAAACGGGAAAATGGGCGAGTTAGCCCTGATGAACAGGACATGAACAAAGACTCGAAGGACAATAACTACCTTCCGCTCTCCAAGGACGAGGTGAGCCTCAGCAACAAGGATTTTATCGTGACTGAGGAACCTCTCAAGCAGGAGCACTTTAAGCTCCAGTTAATAGCCACTACAAGGAGCCTGAAAAATAAGTAGCAGCAGCTTCAAGCTGATCAAGATCTGCTTAACGATAGATCGACCAATGTCCTAGTAGCCGAAGAATACGGCCTCGAGTGCCCAACAAAAAGTTACCTGAAGCGCAAATTGTTACCCCAATTCAATGACGAGGTGCCGGAGCCCGTCCTACCAGCGCATAATGCGGCTGACCGACCACCATTTGGCTGGGACAAAGCGGCAAGTCAAGCCGAACACCAGCCCATACCACCTCACGGTGAGGGCAGAGACATGACAGCTTGAGGTCATACATATGACCCACGGCAGGACCTAGACATCAAAGCAGGTCAGACAAGATCGATCTACATATCATGGGATGTGCCCGGACGTGCACTGACGGCCATCTAGCCGGACGTGACAAACACAACCACGCACGGGCCGATCACCACAGAAGAACTCCATCCAAGCTATGTCGCGACGTGGCCCGACATAGAGGCGCCACACACCCCCTTTGCTCCACTGATGAAGTAATGGAACACGAACTCCCGAAAGGGTTTAAACCCATGAATATCGAATCATATGATGGAACAACAGACCCCGCAGTATGGATTGAAGATTTCATCCTCCATATCCACATGGCTCGTGGTGATGACCTCCACGCCATCAAATACCTCCCACTAAAACTAAAGGGGCTAGCGCGGCACTAGCTGAACAACCTCCTTGAGAACTCCATCGGTAGCTGGGAAGACTTGGTAGACTCCTTCCATAATAACTTCCAAGGTACATATGTTCGGCCTCCAGACGCCGATGACCTAAGTCACATCATCCAGCAGCCCGGGGAGTCAGCCAGGAAGCTCTGGACTAGGTCCTTAATCAACAAGAACCAAATTGTCGATTGTCCGGACGCCGAAGCCCTCGCAGCCTTAACATAGCATCTGAGATGAGTGGCTCGCCCGCCACCTCGATCAAGAAAAAACAAGATCCATGGCTGCCCTTACCACTTTGATGACCCATTTTTGCATGGGAGAATACAGCTGGCTCGCTCGTAGAAGCAACAACACCGTTGATCCGGGTACTTCTGAAGTTTGAGACGGCAACGGCCAACCATGACACAATAAACACAAGCGTAGCAATAACAATAAAGGAACACAAGACACGGCGATCAACGCCGGATTCAGTGGTTCCAAACCCGGTCAACGGAAAAAGCCATTCAAGGCAAACAGAGACAGACCATCCAATTTAGACAAGATACTGGATTGGCCCTGCCAGATTCATGGCACCCCCGTTAAACCAGCCAATCACACCAACGGGAGCTATTCGGTTTTTAAACAAGTCAGCGGGCTTAATGCCGAACAGAAGGTGAAGGGGCCGCCCAGTGACAGTGATGACGAAGAGACGTGCCAGCCGAACACCGGGGGTCAGAAGTAATCCCCCCCCCCGAAATAAATATAGTGAACATGGTACACGTGACGCACATCCCTACAGGGGACTGCAAGCGTGCGCTACGGTACGCCGGCGCCATAGAGCCAGCCGCCCCAAAATTAAGCCAATGGGCGGCCCGCTCGTTCACTTTTGATCGCAAGGACCACCCAGCTAGTATCCTTCACGAAGGTCTGGCAGCTCTCATCCTCGATCCAATTATTGATGGGTTCAATCTCACGAAAGACCATATGGACAGCGATAGTAGCTTTAATCTACTCTACCAAGAGACTGTCTGCAAAATGGGCATTGATCCTTCAAGAATCAGGCCCACCACAACTACCTTAAAGGGAAGAATATCCAGCGTAGAAGCTCACTGCACGGGCTCGATTACATTGGAAGTCGTTTTTGGCTTGCTGAACAACTTTCAAAGCGAAGGCTTGACCTTCGATATTGTCCCGCTCCGCAGTAGCTTCCATGCACTACTCGGGCGTACCGCTTTTGCTCGCTTTAATGCGGTCCCACATTACACCTATCTCCAACTTAAGATGCCCGGTCCACGCGGCACCATCACGATAAACGGAAATATGGAATGCTCCCTCCGTACAGAGGAGCATACTACAGCTACTGCGGCCGAAGTACAAAGCGGCCTTATCAAGCCGCACATTTCGTCGGCCATCAAGCCGCCTGTCTCCATTATGCATGACCAATCAATCTCAGAGCTGGATTAGCAGTTCGGCCTCCGCCATCCGCCACATATAGCCACGAAGTCTGTCCTGCTCACATAATTATACAATTAAAATACCATGGTCACCGACGGAGGCACAATGCGGACAGACCTATAACACTATCCGCACTCTCATAGTCTTTTTCTTTTTCTAACCATTTTTTATGTTTTCCCTTAGGTGACTATATTCGCTAAGAAGTCCTTTAACCAAGGCAAGGCAGCGCAGGCGTGCGACAGGAGGTCCAAATGTTTTTTGTAGACCGCACTCTTTATTTCAAACCTATAAAGTGTCGTTTATCTCAGCTTTCGACCCGCGACATGTCAAATAGCCTTGGTAGTAGCATTATAATCTGTAAAAGATCGCGCTTGATATATCATTCAAATGCTAGTCAACATAACCCATATTCAGTATTCGCTTTTCTCAAAGAACTGAATTTTACTTCTGTGGTTATTTCACGCATGCACCTCGGCATATATTGCCAGGGGCTCGATATGGCAACATATGAGTTGCCGACAAGTCCGAACAGCTTTATAGCACACTTCAGCGTCACGAGTTTGGCCTTATATGCATCAGCTCCTTATCATGTCTTTGGTAAATAGATGGGTTGCCCGGCTCCTGTGCTTACTACCTTACATTCCTCTCTATCGACTAGGGTAGTAAAGGGAGAACTACTGTGATTGTGTCCTGGTTTGTCCGAATGAGCACCTCAGTAGAGAAAGCCGAAAACTGACTGTCATGATGCGGCGAGAGCTGGTCAACCACTCAATGACTCCCCAGAATCTTTGTGATTCCTTCCGTATTACATGAAGGACCGTTCTTCTGGCCACGTATGTAAACGCACCGTATTCGGATAACCGCGTACATACCAGGGGCTATATCATAGACCCACCATCAAACTCCTATGGCTAAGTGAAAGTGTTAAAGACCTATAGTCCGATTGCCTAGTTCGCCGTATTGACACATCCTTAATGCACCAAGACGTTGGGTCAAGAGTGATCAAGTGCTTTTCCGAACACCCCCGCGTTATATGTGAGGGGGCCAAAGCCGACGACTGGTAAACTTCCAGATCATACAAAAAACGGCCGCACAGGAGGCACCAAAGACTTTTTAGGAAAAAGTATAAAAAACATAGCCCTAATATATCATAATATTGTTTTTCAAATTTTGGTACACTTCACCCGAACATAATATCTTTCGAGCACTGACCCTCTATTAAGCGAGCACCCTCTAAGACATCCTCAAAATAATGCTTTGGCGTGTGATGGTCCTTGCCCTTGGGTGGACTTTTCGCTGCAATATCGGCGGCCTTCATCTTCGCTCAGTACGTCTTGACATGGGCAAGGGCCATCTGTGCACCTTCTATGCACGTTGACCGCTTAATAGCATCGACACACGGCGCCGCATCAACAAGTCGCTGCACCAAACCGAAATAATTATTCAGAATTGCCTCAGTCGGCCACAGCCGGACCACGACGTCCTTCATGGCAGATCCGGATACCTTGTGGAGCTTGGCCCATTGGGCCATCTGTTTGTTCAGTAACAGCACACGCTTTGGCATGCTGAATTGCGACCAGAAAAGCATTTTCATCGCATGTCCTTGCGCTTGGAAAAACCGCGTCGCATCGAAGACACTCTTCAGCAAGTCCAAAAATGCGTCTGGAGAACTCCACTTTTGATTAAGCGGGGCATACTTCGGATCGCCGAATTTAGTTTGTAATAAGAAGGGCTTACAAGCCGTAATCTCCCCAGCTTGTCGGATCTCGTCCCGAGCCTCTCTAGACTCGGACCGTGCTTCCCGAGCCTCTTGTAAGGCCTTGTCAAGATTGGCCGCTTTGGTTTTGTTATCTTTCTCAAGAAATTCGCATCGGCTAGTGGCATCCTTTATCTCAAGCGCCATAGTAGATATTCTCTCCTTGCACTGGCGCCAAGCAGCCTGTTCGGCGTTTAATTCAGCAGCTGCCTTTTCGGCAGCCGCATTACTCATCCTGGCTTGCTCCTTGGCCCAGGCAAGGTCAGTCCAAAGGGTCTAAACTGCGGCGGTACTATCTGCGGTTATGCATATCTCAGTATACAATTCTCATCGTCATGCTCACATTATAGTACTTGCATATACTGATTGTCCCAAAGACATACCTTGCTCCTCGTCGAGCCGCCTATTAATAAGCATGATGTCATCATCCGCCACATCAAGTTTCTGCTTCAGATTTGCAACCGTTGTAGCTTGGGCAGTCGCCAAGGATGTAACAGCCTGTGTTCCAATTTGTCAGATTATTTCCTGGCCATATCTTTCTTCATCCTCTGATCGCCTCCCTTTGGACGCCAACCAGAGTCTCAGGGGCTACTATCTATACACAGGCACATTTTGCGTTTATAGCACAATTGGAAAAAATACATTATGTACCTTGAAGCCTCTTAGCAGGCCCGTAAAGCTTCATTCAAACCGCTTTTCGCGGATAGAACCCTCTCAACCACCGTATCCATCAAGGTACGATGTTCCTCTGACACGGGTGCATGTCGCAATATGTCCATCAATGTATCCGGCGCCTCCGGATCCCTGGAAGCAGCTGTAGGGGTTACAGACTCCCTTCAAAGGAATATGTTTACTTGACCTCAGAGTGATAGAGGCAAAGGTGTCCCGTCTTTCGATGAGATGGTGGATTTCGCTTTGGTGGAAGTCGACTTTGACGATCCGACTACGAACGTGCGAGGACGTCGCGCCTTAGCAATCGCTAAACCAACTCCGAGAGGTTATTGACCACGCCGGAGCACGATCAACCTGACCACGAGGGTCTGTTTCCTGCGAGCAAACGAAGAACAAGCAAGAAACTAAGATTGCAATCTGGATATTGCGAATATAAGATGAAAGCTTTATTGATCAAGGTGGGGTTCTGTGACGCCTTTGTCTGGTCGTTGAACACAAACGAAGTACGCGAAGTTGCAGCTATGGCGAACTTTTAATCTAAACAAAACCCAAAGTCTAAACGATGCCCTAAGGGCTGTATATATGGAGGAAGAGGGGGGAATTTCGTGGCCCTTGGTGGAGGAGTCCGAAATCAACCCTATCTCTTGTTTCCCCACACATACGGACTCTAAAAATAGCCTATACTTATATATTTCGAAATTACATGGGCCTGGCCCAATAATAAGGTGACGCAGCACCTAAAATAGCCTCGGGACGAAATTTATGAAGTGGCATCTTGTATATTTCGTCCAAGGCTTCATGCACCCATTATGGTGGCTTCAAAGTCCTGAAATCATCACTTGTAACTCCGTTCTTGTTCCCCTTGCGCATGCCATCATCTCCATGCTTGTTCTTGCTCCAATGTTCATCCTTCTCCAAGCTAGGCCCTTCATTTGTAAGCAAAACAAATGTATCCAATTTAGGCAGCATCATATTCTCATGAACATTAGAATCATTACCAAGAAACGAAAGTACCTGGTAATTTAGTTGGCGTGCACGAGCTCTAGTAATTGGTCCAGTATGTATAGCAGCAGGGGCTGTGGGTGTAACAATTGTATTGATGTCCTCATCACTATGCTTAGGGCTGTTTTGAACAATAATAAGAAAATGTGGGAGGAATGCTTGCCTCATATTGAATTTGCTTATAATCGTTCATTGCATTCTACTACTAAGATGTGCCCTTTTGAAGTTGTGTATGGTTTCCTACCTCGTGCACCTATTGATTTGTTGCCTCTTCCATCTTCGGAGAAGGTTAATTTTGATGCTAAACAACGTGCTGAATTGATTTTAAAAATGCATGAGTTAACTAAGGAAAACATTGAGCGCATGAATGCTAAATATAAACTTGCTGGAGATAAGGGTAGAAAACATGTTGTGTTTGCACCTGGAGATCTTGTTTGGTTACATTTGCGTAAGGATAGATTTCCTGATTTGCGCAAATCAAAGTTAATGCCACGTGCTGATGGTCCCTTTAAGGTGTTAGAGAAAATAAATGATAATGCTTATAAACTTGAGCTGCCTGCAGATTTTGGGGTTAGTCCCACTTTTAACATTGCAGATTTGAAGCCTTATTTGGGTGAGGAAGATGATCTTCCGTCGAGGACGACTTCATTTCAAGAAGGGGAGGATGATGAGGACATCAATACAATTGTTACACCCACAGCCCCTGCTGCTATACATACTGGACCAATTACTAGAGCTCGTGCACGCCAACTAAATTACCAGGTACTTTCGTTTCTTGGTAATGACTCTAATGTTCATGAGAATATGATGCTGCCTAAATTGGATACATTTGTTTTGCTTACAAATGAAGGGCCTAGCTTGGAGAAGGATGAACATTGGAGCAAGAACAAGCATGGAGATGATGGCATGCGCAAGGGGAACAAGAACGGAGTTACAAGTGATGATTTCAGGACTTTGAAGCCACCATAATGGGTGCATGAAGCCTTGGACGAAATATACAAGATGCCACTTCATAAATTTTGTCCCGAGGCTATTTTAGGTGCTGCGTCACCTTATTATTGGGCCAGGCCCATGTAATTTCGAAATACATAAGTATAGGCTATTTTTAGAGTCCGTATGTGTGGGGAAACAAGAGATAGGGTTGATTTCGGACCCCTCCACCAAGGGCCACGAAATTCCCCCCTCTTCCTCCATATATACAGCCCTTAGGGCATCGTTTAGACTTTGGGTTTTGTTTAGATTAAAAGTTCGCCATAGCTGCAACTTCGCGTACTTCGTTTGTGTTCAACGACCAGACAAAGGCGTCACAGAACCCCACCTTGATCAATCAAGCTTTCATCTTATATTCGCAATATCCAGATTGCAATCTTAGTTTCTTGCTTGTTCTTCGTTTGCTCGCAGGAAACAGACCCTCGTGGTCAGGTTGATCGTGCTCCGGCGTGGTCAATAACCTCTCGGAGTTGGTTTAGCGATTGCTAAGGCGCGACGTCCTCGCACGTTCGTAGTCGGATCGTCAAAGTCGACTTCCACCAAAGCGATATCCATCATCTCATTGAAAGACGGGACACCTTTGCCTCTATCAAGTGGTATCAGATTTCCAGGTTGCTCGGTGAGATTTTACAGTTTTTCGTAGTTTAGATCGAGTCTGTTCTTCATACCTACAGTCCACGAAAAAGCCACAAAAAAAATTAGGGTTAGTTCATCATATCCGAACCAATCTGAGCCTTTGCATAATCTTTTTAGGGTTTTGCTTTGTTGAATTTGCGGTTGCATCGTCGTGTCTAGTTGCTGGTCTTAGAGTCTAGTCTTTTAGAGTTTCGAGTTCTGGTCATAAGTTGTCACGCCGCCGCCGCACCATCATCATCGCCCCTGCCATCTACCACCACCGCTTATCCGCCACCGCTCCGAATCCGTGTCCATATACCACCACTGATAGAGGCAAAGGTGTCCCGTCTTTCGATGAGATGATGGATTTCGCTTTGGTGGAAGTCGACTTTGACGATCCGACTACGAACGTGCGAGGACGTCGCGCCTTAGCAATCGCTAAACCAACTCCGAGAGGTTATTGACCACGCTGGAGCACGATCAACCTGACCACGAGGGTCTGTTTCCTGCGAGCAAACGAAGAACAAGCAAGAAACTAAGATTGCAATCTGGATATTGCGAATATAAGATGAAAGCTTTATTGATCAAGGTGGGGTTCTGTGACGCCTTTGTCTGGTCGTTGAACACAAACGAAGTACGCGAAGTTGCAGCTATGGCGAACTTTTAATCTAAACAAAACCCAAAGTCTAAACGATGCCCTAAGGGCTGTATATATGGAGGAAGAGGGGGAGAATTTCGTGGCCCTTGGTGGAGGGGTCCGAAATCAACCCTATCTCTTGTTTCCCCACACATACGGACTCTAAAAATAGCCTATACTTATGTATTTCGAAATTACATGGGCCTGGCCCAATAATAAGGTGACGCAGCACCTAAAATAGCCTCGGGACGAAATTTATGAAGTGGCGTCTTGTATATTTCGTCCAAGGCTTCACGCACCCATTATGGTGGCTTCAAACTCCTGAAATCATCACTTGTAACTCCGTTCTTGTTTCCCTTGCGCATGCCATCATCTCCATGCTTGTTCTTGCTCCAATGTTCATCCTTCTCCAAGCTAGGCCCTTCATTTGTAAGCAAAACAAATGTATCCAATTTAGGCAGCATCATATTCTCATGAACATTAGAATCATTACCAAGAAACGAAAGTACCTGGTAATTTAGTTGGCGTGCGCGAGCTCTAGTAATTGGTCCCGTATATGTAGCAGTAGGGGCTGTGGGTGTAACAATGGTATTGATGTCCTCATCATCCTCCCCTTCTTGAAATGAAGTCGTCCTCGACGGAAACTCATCTTCCTCACCCAAATAAGGCTTCAAATCTGCAATGTTAAAAGTGGGACTAACCCCAAAATCTGCAGGCAGCTCAAGTTTATATGCATTATCATTTATTTTCTCTAACACCTTAAAGGGACCATCAGCACGTGGCATTAGCTTTGATTTGCGCAAATCGGGAAATCTATCCTTACGCAAATGTAACCAAACAAGATCTCCAGGTGCAAACACAACATGTTTTCTACCCTTATCTCCAGCAAGTTTATATTTAGCATTCATCCGCTCAATGTTTTCCTTAGTTAACTCATGCATTTTTAAAATCAATTCAGCACGTTGTTTAGCATCAAAATTAACCTTCTCCGAAGATGGAAGAGGCAACAAATCAATAGGTGCACGAGGTAGGAAACCATACACAACTTCAAAAGGGCACATCTTAGTAGTAGAATGCAATGAACGATTATAAGCAAATTCAATATGAGGCAAGCATTCCTCCCACATTTTCTTATTATTCTTCAAAACAGCCCTAAGCACAGTAGACAACGTTCTATTGACTACTTCAGTTTGTCCATCAGTTTGGGGGTGACAAGTAGTACTAAAAAGTAGTTTAGTCCCCAACTTAGCCCATAAACATCTCCAAAAGTGGCTAAGAAATTTAGTATCACGATCTGAAACAATAGTATTTGGCACACCATGCAAGCGAATAATTTCACGAAAGAACAAATCAGCAACATTAACAGCATCATCGCTTTTATGACATGGTATAAAGTGTGCCATTTTCGAGAATCTATCCACGACAACAAATATGCTATCCCTCCCCTTCTTTGTTCGAGGTAAACCTAAAACAAAGTCCATAGATATATCCTCCCAAGGAACACTAGGTACATGCAAAGGCATATATAAACCATGAGGATTGAGTCGTGACTTAGCTTTTTGACATGTAGTGCAGCGAGCAATAAAACGCTCAACATCCCGTCTCATCTTTGGCCAAAAGAAATGTGTAGCAAGTACGTCCTCCGTCTTCTTCACGCCAAAGTGTCCCATTAATCCTCCTCCATGCGCCTCCTGCAACAACAAAAGACGAACGGAGCTAGCTGGAATGCATAGCTTGTTAGCACGAAACACAAATCCATCGTTAACAACAAACTTGTTCCACATTCTTCCTTCTTTACAATTCTGCATTACATCTTTAAAATCAGCATCATGCACATATTGATCTTTGATGGTCTCCAAACCAAATATTTTGAAGTCAAGTTGTGAAAGCATAGTATAGCGACGCGACAATGCATCAGCAATAACATTTTCTTTTCCCTTCTTGTGTTTAATGACATAAGGGAAAGTCTCAATGAATTCAACCCATTTAGCATGTCTACGATTCAGTTTAGCTTGACTTTTAATATGTTTCAAAGATTCATGATCAGAATGTATAACAAATTCTTTGGGCCATAAATAATGTTGCCATGTTTCTAAAGTCCGAACAAGAGCATATAATTCTTTATCATAAGTAGAATAATTCAGACTAGGCCCACTCAATTTTTCAGAAAAGTATGCAACAGGTTTGCCATCTTGTAATAACACACCTCCTAATCCAATTCCACTAGCATCACATTCAAGCTCAAAAGTCTTATTAAAATCAGGAAGTTGGAGCAAAGGAGCATGTGTCAACTTATCTTTCAATACCGTGAAGGCTTCTTCCTGTGCGGTACCCCAAAGAAAAGGCACATCTTTCTTTGTAAGCTCATTGAGAGGTGCAGCAATGGTGCTGAAATCTCTCACAAAACGCCTATAGAATCCAGCGAGGCCAAGAAAACTCCTCACTTGTGTGACCGTTTTGGGCTGCGGCCAACTCTCAATAGCTTCAATCTTGGCTTTATCAACTTCAATTCCCTGTGGAGTAACAACATAGCCAAGAAAAGATACTCGGTCGGTGCAAAAGGTGCACTTCCCAAGGTTACCAAACAAACGTGCATCACGTAGAGCAATAAAAATAGCACGTAAATGTTCCAAATGTTCCTCCAAAGATCTGCTATAAATCAATATGTCATCAAAGTAAACTACCACAAATCGTCCAATGAAAGCACGTAAAACTTCCTTCATTAATCTCATGAAAGTACTAGGTGCATTAGTTAACCCAAAAGGCATGACTAACCACTCATATAATCCAAACTTAGTTTTAAATGCTGTTTTCCATTCATCTCCCAATTTCATACGAATTTGATGGTAGCCACTACGCAAATCAACTTTGGAGAATATTGTAGAGCCACTCAATTCATCAAGCATATCATCTAGCCTAGGAATAGGATGACGATAACGAATAGTAATATTATTAATGCCTCTACAATCAACACACATACGTGATGTACCATCCTTTTTCGGCACTAGAATAATAGGAACAACACAAGGACTAAGGGATTCGCGTATATAACCTTTGTCGAGAAGCTCTTGTACTTGACGCATAATCTCCTTCGTCTCCTCTGGATTGGTACGGTATGGTGCACGGTTTGGCAGTGAAGCACCGGGAATTAAGTCAATCTGATGCTCAATCCCTCGAATAGGCGGTAATCCCGGTGGCACGTCTTGCGGAAAAACGTCAGCGAACTCCTGCAAAATGTTAGTGACAGCAGGAGGCAAAGAGGAAGGCACGTCCTCGAATGAAAATAATGCCTCTTTGCACACAAAAGCATAGCAAACAGATTTGCTAAAATCTAGATCATCAATATCAGATTTGGTGGCAAGTAAACATGCACTTTTCAATTTAATTTCAGAAGCAACACTAGATGGTTTATTATTAGGCTTCATTTGTTGCTCAAATTCTTTTGCCACAATCTGATTTTCACTCTTATTCTTCTCCTGTTGTGCTTTATTAGCTCTATTAATATCATCTTTCAAAATGGAATCAGGAGTCATAGGAAGCAAAGTAATATTTTTATCCTTATGTACAAGAGTATAGTGATTGTTTCTACCATGGTGTACAGAATTTTTATCAAATTGCCATGGTCTACCAAGTAATAAGGAACATGCTTGCATAGGTACCACATCACAATCAACATAATCAGCATATGTAGATATACTAAAATGCACACGAACAGTACGTGTTACCTTAATCTTGCCGCTGTTGTTGAACCATTGGATGTAGTAAGGATGTGGATGTGGTCTTGTGGTGAGAGAAAGCTTCTCCACCATCTCCATGCTACCCAAGTTGTTGCAGCTCCCTCCGTCTATACGCGCACAGAACGTTCCTTCACAACTCCCTTGGTATGGAACAAATTGTGCCTCTGATTTTGCTCAGCTTGTGTGACCTGCACGCTCAAAACACGTTGAGCAACTAAACATTCATACCTGTCAGCGTCTTCAGGAGCCATGTATTGCGTCTCATGATCAGAATCATCTCCACCATGTTCTTCACTCTGTCATCTCTGGCTGTAAATGGATAGTCCGGGGCCTTTATTGTTGGTCCCCGTAGGGGCCGCACACCTCAGACCCTGGACGGCCGAAGTGACACCTTCGGGCCTAGTCTTCATTGTCCCTCGCACCACTTGTTGACCGGGAGAGATCCTCCGGGACGATACCTCGGGGTTGTGTGCCCTATTGGGAGGGGAGATCTGTGGAGGCGTCTCGCTCTCCATCATCTCCGGAAGAAGATCCCCCGAGGAGGAGGACTGTTGAGGAAGACTGCATGCCGGACTACAAACATATATTCTAAATATTACCCTTGCAACCAGGAAAGAACATGATATGTTTGAAACACCCTTGTTCACGTACGATTCAGCTAAGGGCTTGTCCTTCCGGAGGAACTGCATGACAACGTTGCCTCTCGAACCAGAACCCCTTGATAGGGATATCTTCCCTCGCTTAGAAGCCTTTATCTTCAAGTCTTCGGAGGCGGTCCTCTTCTTCCCATGGGGAGAAGGGATGTCAGTTTCTCCTTCCCTTTCATATTCGGAAGAGGGAGTTCCAATCTCCCCAGACGAGGTGCCTGGCGTACCTCTAGAATGGGGGCCACCCTGGGCCTTGTTGCTCTCCTCCTTGTCTTCCTTCGCCGGCACCTAATTCTCTCTGCCTTGTTAACACCGGATCAACTGAGTCTTCGGGAAGAGGGGTCGAACACCTAATTCTCTCCGCCTCCTTTACCCAGCCTTGGCCGAGTATGGTTTTCTCACTATATTGTTATGAGAAATTTAACTAAGCTGTGTTCAAGAGTCGAGTGCTTAAGGAGGTATCCGGATGGTTGCAGTCAAGGCCGATGTCCTCTGTAGTATCCGGCCACTGTTTTTGTGTCCCAAAGAATATTTTTCACATTCCTCTGAGCGTTGTGTCAGAGAAGTGCTGAAGGGTTCGTGGTCCTTTTAGATTGAACTCCCACATGCGGAGAGGCCGTCGCTGGCACGGTAGGACCCGACGGACTAGCATTACTTGGATTACATTGATAAGGAAGGTGTCCTTTTCATTGAGGTTCTGAATGCGGCTTTGCGGCGTCTTCACTTCATCAATTGATCCCCAGTCCATCCCCTTATTAACCCATGATGCAAGCCGTAATGGAGGGCCAGATCGGAACGCAGGTGTAGCTACCCACTTGGTACAACGAGGTTCAGTGATGTAAAACCACTCCCGCTGCCATAGGTTGGAAGTTTCTGTGAAGGAGCCTTTTGGCCAAGGAGTATTGGTGAGTTTGCTCACTACAGCACCACCGCACTCTGCTTGTTTCCTATAGACTACCTTCGGCTTCACATTAAAGGTCTTGAGCCACAAGCCGAAGTGTGGGGGAATACGGAGGAAGGCCTCGCACATGATAATGAACGCCGAGACGTGAAGGAAGGAGTATGGAGCTAGATCGTGAAAATATAGCCCATAATAGAACACGAGCCCTCAAACAAAGAGATGAAGAGCGAACCCTAGCCCTCGGAGGATGTGGGAGATGAATACGACCCTCTCACCAGATTTGGGAGTAGGAATAACCTGCCCTTCAGCAGGAAGCCTGTGGGGGATTTCCGCGGTCTGGTGTCTTGCCTCCCAGAGCTTCGTGATATCCTCCTCTGTGATAGAGGAAGCCACCCACCGGCCTTGAGGGCTGGGCCCGGACATGACTGGGAAGCGCAAAGCGATTAAATTGAACCTTGGGTGCTTGAACTCGAGGTGGGAGAGGTTGAGAAAAGGGTTGGCGTATAGGAGAAAAGACGGGTCTTAGCCCCTTTATAAATGCGATGAATATCAAATGCCCCCTCCTAGGCCTCAAAACCTGCGTATTCCTAAGGAAGCATGCCAACAGAATGGTTGGGATACCCACGCCCGTATTGATGAGAATCCCGCAATAAGGGGACACGATCTTTGCTCTGACAAGACGTGCCAATGGAACCGCATCTTGAAATATGGAGTGGCAGGCTAAAAAATGGTTTGAAATAATGGCCAGGCAGCGACGTGATGTCACGCTACAAAAAGTTGTCAGCGGATTGGAATCGTGTAATATTATACTCTCAAGGGTTGTGTGTGGAATTTGCTTTGTAGAGCCGGACACGATTCTTGTGTTCAAAGACTATTTTGGAGTATTCGGAGAAGGAACCCGCCTTGCAATACCAAAGACAATCCGCGCACTGGACACTTGATCATTGAAGCCTGGTTCAGGGGCTACTGAGGGAGTCCTGGATTAAGGGGTCCTCGGACGGCCGGACTATGTAGCATGGGCCGGACTGTTGGACCGTGAAGATACAAGACAGAAGACTCTCTCCCGTGTCCGGATTGGACTCTCCTTGGCGTGGAAGGCAAGCTTGGCGCCTGAATATGAAGATTCCTTTCTCTATAACCGACTTTGTACAACCCTAGTCCCCTCCGGTGTCTATATAAACCGGAGGCTTAGTCCGTAGAGGCAATCATAATCATACATGCTAGACTTCTAGGGTTTTATCCATTACGATCTCGTGGTAGATCAACTCTTGTAATACTCATATTCATGAAGATCAATCAAGCAGGAAGTAGGGTATTACCTCCATAGAGAGGCCCCGAACCTGGGTAAACATCATGTCCCCCGCCTACTGTTACCATCAACCTTAGACGCACAGTTCGGGACCCCCTACCCGAGATCCGCCGGTTTTGACACCGAGACATGTGTCAACATATCATAGGCGCATCTCTCCCATTGGACGAGGGACATCTGTGCCAATGTAGAGCGGACACGTGGTTCCGTCGGCCAATGAGAATTTTACACGTGGAAAATCGCCATTGGTAGTGGCTGTTAGTGGGTTATCGGATCCAAAACTAAACCCGATAGCTTAACGACAACCCGTTACGGTGGATGCCACGTGTCGGTTACCCTTGACGAAAGCACTTCCATGATGCGGCATTTATCACCCTGGAAGTATTTCATGGAACACTTCTATTTCTGCAAAGGTATGACTATCTTGATTCTGTCATAAAATCGTCATGGATGTACATGCATGACGAAAAACGTGACCTACTGTGACAAACACGTATCATCACGGAAGTGTATTTTTTGTAGTGCTAGCTCGATGAACAAGGAAGAAGATGGACTCTGCAGTTTACCCAGGTTCGGCCACCTTGCGGTGTAAAATCCTACTCATGCTTTGTGGTGGATTTGCCTCATGAGAGCCTGGCGATGAACAACTACAAGGGATGAACAACCTCACGAGGTCTTCTCTATGAGGGAAAGGTTCGGATTGGGGGTTCGGATCCCTCTCTATGGTGGTGGCTAACATATACTTATAGTGGCCTTGATCCTCTTCCCCCAAAATGTAGGTGGCAAGGGATCCCACAGTGGCCAATTTGGAAGGGGACAGGCGGTACATATTATCCTAACAAAAGGTGGTCTTCGCCTGCAAAGCTTCTGGCCGCGACGCTGTGGTGGGCTCGGTGATGACATCCATCCGGCCGTCTTGGTGGTCTTGGTCTCGTTGCACTAGAATGGAAACCTTTGCCTGATTCCTCGGGAACCCACGCTTGCGCTTGCCTCCTTAGAACCAAAGAGGAAACTGTCCTCTCTGCGCGTGCTGGCGCTTGCCTGGCCTTGATCGTTATGGCTTGCGGCACTGCAGCCTCATGAGGTTGGGAACCTGCATAGGAATCTCCACTCCTCAGGAGCAGCCTGGGGAGGCCGCTCCCTCATGAGGTCTTGGCGTTGTTTCCCTTGCGAGGCTTGGCTCCTCGCGAGGGTCTTGTCTTGGTGGTGTTGTAGATGGGCCGTACGAGGCCACTGGTGGACCCACGCCATGGGTCGCAGGCAGGCAAATCTAGGTACCCTCGTTCCTAGAATGCCGACAGTGTGTGTTTAGCGTTCCCTCTGGCAAGCTACTTGGCTTCTTTGTGTCTCACTGGGGATGGAGGCCAACCTCGACAATTTCAGAGCAATCGAGCAGATTCAAGCATGCAAGACAGTCATGGACGTTAGGCGTTTAACTAGATTTGTTGCCGCACTGAGTAGGTTCATTTCCAAGTCTGCCGAGTGATGGGGTTATGTACCTAGGGTAGGGTCATGGACCTGTTCCAAGTAACTTACCATGGGACATCCCTAGAAGAGGTCGCCTTCCAGTCGACCAACGAGGATTCACTCGACTGGCCTGAAGGACTCGACCACGAAGACTCACTCGACCACCAGGAGGTCAAGAGGCACTCTGCACCGCAACGGCCTGTAATTAAGTAGACTTTATGATAGTAAAGGCACTTTATGTGGGGCGTTACCAGTAACGCCCCAGACTTAACTCACCTTAAACCCTCTCCTACGTGGGCTGGCTGGGGTCCTGGCGCACTCTATATAAGCCACCCCCCTCCACAGGCAGAAGGGTTCGGACCTTGTAATCCGTACATTCATAATCCACTCGACCGCCTCCGGGCTCCGAGACGTAGGGCTGTTACTTCTTCTGAGAAGGGCCTGAACTCGTACATCCTTTGTGCTTACAACCTCTCCATAGCTAGGACCTTGCCTCTCCATACCTACCCCCCACTCTACTGTCAGGCTTAGAACCACGACAGTTGGCGCCCACCTTGGGGCAGGTGTTTTAGCGATTTTGTGGAGAAGTTGCGATTCTTCCGAGTACTTTCATCATGGTGTCTGCTGGAATTTTGGTCGAGGGTCAAGAGATCCGTCTCGGCGCTCTCGCCTTCATCGCCGACGACTCCACATGGCTCCAGGAGGCTCCACTCGACGTAGATGCGCTCCCCGTCCGCGGTGCGACGCATTTTCGCGCATGTGTCCGCGGCGTTCTGCTGCGGCAACCATCGACCCAGTATCGGTCGGCTCCTCCATCTTCCACCCTCCCGGTCTCCCGCCAGCGCAAGCGCTCAGGCCGGTCGAGGCTTCAACGATGGGTGAGTCACGCGGTGGCTCGCCAGTCGGCCACTACACAAGTTGCGGTAATCGAGCCCAACGAATCTCTCTACGGCTTGTTCGATCAGTCGACTGGCTCCGGAGAGACTGCATCCGAGTGCGAAAGCAGTGATCCAGCGGCGGAAATCTTGATGGTCGACGGGCCCCACAGTCCTCCTGGCTTCGCCCGTGGTGGTGGAGCAGGCGACGGCGGCGACCCTGCACGAGGCTACGAAGAGTACCAGCCCGAGCCACTCGACTCTCTGCAAAGAGAAGAGCTTCGCCGCAGGAACGAGGATCCCCTGCGTATTCCCATCGCAGGAGAAACCCCCGAGGCTCGTGCCTTGGAGGAGGCGCGTCTGGCCAATTTGGCCGAGCGCACTCGACTGGAGAACCTTCAGCGAGCACTCGACGAGCGCGCGCGGCAACGAGTTCCCGACACCAGTCGACGTCAACTCTTCCCGCCGACTCAGGTATATCGAACCCCAATTCAGAATTTAGCAGCTGCGACCCGTATAGCAGAGTCCATTCAGCCTTCGCAGTCAGAGGCTGGCAGAGGTTTGCTGCAGATCAGGGATCTGCTCCGGGCAGCAGGAGATCAGAATTCAGCCGTGTCTCAGTCGCACAACAGAATTCACAGTCGATCTGTCACTGTGAATACGGTTCAGTCGGCTCACAGCCCCAGATCGCCTCCGCGGCGCGAAGGGCGTGAGAATCGGCGAGATCAATATGGCGACAGACTCGACCGAGATGATAGGCGTCGAGTGCCCTATTCCCCTCCGAGGGGTGGGTCTTACGCTCCTCGGCAGCCAGATGATAGGCGTCAGTACAGTACAGGGCGTAGGGTTCCAGTTGACCCCAGAGAGCCAGGCTTCGACGCGCGATCCATTATCGTGCAAGGGTTGGTCGACCGGAACAGAGCCCATCGAGGCGCACTCGACAGAGATGTGCCCACGAGCAGTCGAGTACATGTTTCTGGTCCTGAATGTTTCAGCAGAGCTATCAGAGCCGCAGTTATTCCCCCCAATTTCAGGTTGGCAACAGGAGTCAGCAAGTTCACTGGTGAGTCTAAGCCTGAAACTTGGCTTGAAGACTACCGAGTGGTAGTTCAGATCGGTGGTGGGAACGACGAGGTGGCCATGAAGCATTTGCCCCTCATGTTGGAAGGTTCTGCCAGGGCATGGTTGACTCAATTGCCTCCTAGCAGCATTTACACTTGGGAAGATCTGTCCCGAGTGTTCGTCAGAACGTTCGAAGGGACTTGCAAGCGACCAGCGGGATTGACAGAGTTGCAAGTCTGCGTGCAGAAAACCAATGAGACTCTCAGAGAGTATATTCAGAGGTGGATCACTTTGCACCACACTGTGGAAAATGTCTCTGACCATCAGGCAGTATGCGCCTTCAAAGATGGTGTCAAGAACAGAGAACTGAGTTTGAAATTTGGTCGAACCGGTGACATGACCTTGAGTCGGATGATGGAGATTGCTACCAAGTACGCCAACGGCGAAGAAGAAGACCGACTCCGAAGTGGCAAGCACAAGCCGAGTCAGTCGGAAAAAGGAAACACCAGTCGGAAACAGAAGCGGAAGGCTGAACCGGCAGCTCCTGGAGAGGCTCTGGCCGTGACTCAAGGAAAGTTTAAGGGGAAACCAAAAGGATCCTGGAACCCCAAGAAGGTAAAGGATAAAGAAGGGAACGACGTGATGGATATGCCGTGTCATATTCACACGAAGAAAGATGAAGAGGGGAATATCATTTACCCAAAGCACACCACTCGCCAATGTCGACTCCTTATTCAGCAGTTTCAGGGAAAACAGCCTAAGGACAAGGAGAAGGAGCCGGACAAGGCCGAAGACAAAGAGGACAGTGAGGAAGGATATCCGCATATCAACTCCACTCTGATGATCTTCGCAGATGTGGAAAGCAGAAGTCGACTGAAAGTGATTAACCGAGAGGTTAACATGGTTGCCCCAGCAAAGGCAAATTATCTGAAGTGGTCTCAAACACCCATCACATTCGACCAATCTGATCACCCGACTCATATTGCCACCCCTGGGAGGCAAGCTTTGGTGGTCGATCCAGTTGTCGAAGGCACTCGACTGACAAAGGTGCTGATGGACGGTGGAAGTGGGCTGAATCTGTTATATGCAGACACGTTGAAAGGTATGGGCATTCCGATGTCCCGACTGAGCACTAGTAACATGAGCTTCCATGGAGTTATACCAGGGAAGAAGGCCGAGTCACTCGGCCAAATAGCTTTGGACGTAGTGTTTGGCGATTCAAAGCATTTTCGCAAAGAAAAGTTGACGTTTGAGGTCGTGGATTTTCAAAGTGCATATCATGCCATTTTGGGGAGGCCAGCCTATGCACGGTTCATGGCTCGACCATGTTACGTGTACCTCAAATTGAAGATGCCCGGTCCCAAAGGTGTGATCACTGTCACCGGTGATAGGAAAAAGGCAGAGGAGTGCTTTCAGAAGGGCTCCAAAATTGCCGATTCCCAAGTGACAGCGGTCGAGTTCGAAGAATACAAGCAAAACGCAGATCCGAGTGACTTGCTGCGATCCAAGAAGCCCGCCACAGAATCTGCATTCCAGTCGTCCGGTGAGACGAAGCCTGTTCACATTCACCCGACCGACCCCGAAGCAGCTCCGACCCGCATCTCCACAACACTCGACCCAAAATAGGAAGAAGCGCTCATCCAGTTCCTCCGTGAGAACTGGGACATTTTTGCATGGAAGTCCGCTGACATGCCAGGTGTTCCCAGGGGACTGGCTGAGCATCGCCTAAGAGTCGACTCGTCTGCAAAGCCAGTCAAAGAACATCTTCGGCGGTCCGCCGTCCAGAAGAGAAAGGCCATCGGTGAAGAAGTGGCTCGACTGTTGGCGGCAGGATTTATCCGAGAGATATTCCACTCCGAGTGGCTCGCTAATGTCGTCATGGTTCCTAAGAAGGACAAGTCGCTCCGAATGTGCATTGATTTCAAGCACATCAACCGGGCCTGCCCGAAAGATCACTTTCCTCTCCCTCGCATAGATCAAATTGTTGACTCGACCGCGGGATGCGAGAGGTTGTCTTTTTTAGATGCTTACTCCGGGTACCACCAGATCCGTCTGTATGGGCCCGATGAAGTAAAAACAGCTTTCATCACTCCATTCGGGTGCTTCTGCTATATCACCATGCCATTCGGCCTCAAGAATGCCGGAGCCACATTTATGCGAATGATCCAGAAGTGTCCACTCACTCAAATCAGTCGGAATGTGGAAGCTTATATGGATGATATTGTTGTCAAGTCACGAAAAGGTTCCGACCTGCTCGCTGACCTCGCCGAAACATTTGCCAACCTCAGAAGGTATGATATCAAGCTCAATCCATCAAAGTGCACATTTGGAGTTCCTGGTGGCAAGTTACTCGGTTTTCTCGTTTCCGAACGGGGAATCGACGCCAACCCAGAAAAGATTGGCACTATTCTCCGAATGAAACGCCCTGTGCGAGTGCACGATGTCCAGAAGCTTACTGGATGCTTGGCCGCATTAAGTCGATTCATCTCACGACTCGGTGAAAAGGCATTGCCTCTTTACCGACTGATGAAGAAGGCTGACAAGTTCGAGTGGACTCCAGAAGCTGATGCAGCGTTTGCCGAGCTAAAAGCTCTGCTCTCCACCCAGCCGGTGCTTGCTGCTCCAATCAGCAAAGAGCCTCTATTGCTCTACATTGCAGCCACAGGACAAGTCGTCAGTACTGTGCTAACGGTCGAGCGGGAAGAAGGAGGAAAAGCTCTCAAAGTTCAGCGCCCAGTGTATTATTTGTCTGAAGTCTTGACTCCATCCAAGCAGAGATATCCTCATTATCAGAAGCTTGTGTATGGAATATACATGACCACAAAGAAGGTTGCTCATTATTTCTCTGACCATTCAATCACAGTCGTCAGCGACGCTCCACTATCAGAGATTTTGCACAACAGAGATGCAACTGGTCGAGTGGCCAAATGGTCGATTGAACTTCTTCCCCTTGATATCAAGTTTGAGGCAAAGAAAGCCATTAAGTCCCAGGCAATAGCAGATTTCCTCGCCGAGTGGATCGAACAGCAGCAGCCGACTGAAGTTCACTCGGAGCATTGGACCATGTTTTTCGATGGTTCTAAGATGTTGAATGGTTCCGGTGCTGGGGTTGTCCTGGTTTCCCCCAGAGGAGATAAGCTCAGATATGTGCTCCAGATTCACTTTGATTCCTCCAACAATGAGGCAGAATATGAGGCCCTCCTATATGGGTTGCGCATGGCCATTTCACTCGGCGTCCGTCGCCTAATGGTCTATGGCGACTCGGATTTAGTGGTCAATCAGGTGATGAAAGAGTGGGACGTGAGAAGCCCAGCCATGACTGGATACTGCAGTGCAGTGAGGAAGCTGGAGAAAAAGTTCGAGGGGTTGGAGCTCCATCATATACCCCGACTGAAAAATCAAGCAGCTGATGATCTAGCAAAGATAGGTTCCAAGAGAGAAGCCATTCCGAGTGGTGTGTTCTTGGAGCATATACATACTCCATCAGTCAAAGAAGATCCTTTCACCGAAGAAACTCCGCAGCCCAAGAGTGCCACAGATCCGACTGAAGTTGAAGTCCCAGCGGTGGTCGACTTGATCATGGAGGTTTTGGTAGTCATTCCCGACTGGACGATTCCGTATGTCGCATATATCTTGAGGAAAGAGCTTCCGGAGGATGAGGAAGAGGCTCGACAGATCGTCCGTCGATCTAAGGCCTTTACCGTCATCAAAGGACAATTATACAGAGAGAGCACGACTGGAGTCGGTCAGAAGTGCATAACACCAGAAGAAGGTCGACTCATCCTCAATGATATTCACTCGGGGACCTGTGGTCATCATGCGTCCTCACGGACCATCGTGGCCAAAGCATACCGAGCCGGATTTTACTGGCCCAAGGCGAATGAGATGGCAAAGGAGATAGTGGATAAGTGCGAGGGATGTCAGTTCTACTCGAATATGTCGCACAAACCTGCGTCAGCTTTGAAGACCATCCCACTCGTCTGGCCTTTTGCAGTCTGGGGGCTGGACATGGTCGGCCCTTTGAGAACAGGACGAAGTGGCTTCACGCATGTACTGGTGGCAGTCGACAAGTTCACCAAGTGGATCGAGGCTAAACCAATCAAGAGCCTCGACACCGGTACTGCTGTTAGCTTCATCAGGGAACTAATATTCAGATATGGAGTCCCGCACAGCATCATTACGGATAATGGGTCGAACTTTGACTCAGAGGAATTCAGAACCTTCTGCAACTCCCAGGGCACACGGGTCGACTACGCATCAGTCGCCCATCCGCAGTCGAATGGACAAGCAGAGCGAGCTAATGGACTGATTCTCAAGGGATTGAAGCCGCGACTGATGCGTGATCTCAAACACGCGGCTGGAGCTTGGGTCGACGAACTTCCATCTGTACTCTGGGGACTGCGGACCACGCCCAATCGGTCGACCGGAAGAACTCCATTCTTCTTGGTCTATGGAGCCGAAGCAGTCTTGCCGAGTGATCTTCTCCACAATGCTCCTCGAGTCGAAATCTACAACGAAGCAGAAGCTGAACAAGCGCGGCAGGACGCAGTCGACCTTTTAGAGGAAGAAAGGGAGATGGCTCTGATCCGGTCGACCATCTACCAACAAGATCTGCACCGTTTCCACGCCCGAAATGTGAGAGGTCGAGCCTTCCAGGAAGGGGATTTGGTTCTCCGAGTGGATCAGCACAAACCACACAAGCTTGCTCCTTCTTGGGAAGGCCCCTTCATCGTCACCAAGGTTCTCCACAACGGGGCGTACCGTCTTTACAACGTCGAGCATAATATCGACGAGCCCCGAGCTTGGAACGCGGAGCTACTCCGCCCATTTTACACTTAAGTTTTATCACTCGGATGAGTTGCAATAAAGTACTTCTGTAGTTCATGGGTTTAGAAATAATTGTGTCATCACTTTTTATTTTTGTCCACATAAAAACTCCCCCTCAGTGGGTGGCTTAGCCGCGAATCCGTTTCGCCTAAGTTTGTAAAAATCCTATCGAGTGGTGAGCCAGACTCTCACTCGGAGGCTTAGCTGCGAATCCGTTTCGCCTAAGTTTATCAAAATCCTACCGAGTGGTAAGCCAGCCTTCCACTCGGGGGCTTAGCTGCAGTCCAAGGACTCGCCTAAGTTTATCAAAATCCTACCGAGTGGTAAGCCAGCCTTCCACTCGGGGGCTTAGCTGCAGTCCAAGCACTCGCCTAAGTTTATCAAAATCCTACCGAGTGGTAAGCCAGCCTTTCACTCGGGGGCTTAGCTGCAGTCCAAGCACTCGCCTAAGTTGTGAAAATCCTACCGAGTGGTAAGCCAGCCTTCCACTCGGGGGCTTAGCTGCAGTCCAAGGGCTCGCCTAAGTTATAAAAATCCTACCGAGTGAAGAGCAACCCTCTCACTCGGAGGCTTAGCTGCAGCCTCGTGCTCGCCTAAGTTATAAAAATCCTACCGAGTGAAGAGCAACCCTCTCACTCGGGGGCTTAGCTGCAGTCCAAGCACTCGCCTAAGTTGTGAAAATCCTACCGAGTGAAGAGCGATCCTCTCACTCGGGGGCTTAGCTGCAGCCTCGTGCTCGCCTAAGTTATCAAAATCCTACCGAGTGGTAAGCCAGCCTTCCACTCGGAGGCTTAGCTGCAGCGTCGTGCTCGCCTAAGTTATAAAAATCTTACCGAGTGGAGAGCAACCCTCTCACTCGGGGGCTTAGCTGCAGCCCTGCGCTCGCCTAAGTTACAAAAATCCTACCGAGTGAAGAGCGACCCTCTCACTCGGAGGCTTAGCTGCAGCCCAGTGCTCGCCTAAGTGGGTTAAAGAATAAGTCGATTGCGGTACAGGCACCTTGCTTCGAACCTGCAAAAGACATTCCGAGCCGAAGGCAATCATATTCAAGCGCCAAATTCAAGTTTGAATCGATATCTAAAGGAACCGAAAGTGCTCGGGCGTCAAGCCTGTTAAGGTTTGTCGGTTACAATTCCACTCGGCATACCGAGGCAAATTTAAAGTGTCGAGTCAGAAGAAGTTTTTTACCCCTCCTGTGGAGGGCTGGAAGGTGCAACAAATTCATCAAGGTCAATTCCGTCGGCGATCCGAGTGGCAGCTGCAAGGAAAGTCTCCATAAAGGACCTGAAGTCGTGCTTCTTGGTATTGGCCACCCGAAGGGCCGCCAGCTTCTCCTCTCGTGCATCTTTGCAGTGGACTCGGGCCAGACACAGAGCGACATCTGCACCACACCGTGCCGAGGACTTCTTCCACTCCTGCACTCGACCAGGGATCGTGTTCAAGCGGGCCATCAGCGACTCAAGGTCATTCTGAAGTGTCTCCTCAGGCCAGAGCGTCGAGTCGATGCGAGATGTGGCGGCCTTCAGCCTTGCGAGATAGTCCACGACAGCTGCGACACGAGACTCCAGTCGGAAAACATCCATGGCAACTTCGTCGTTCACCGGAGAATTGACGGGGTCAAGGTTTGGCTCCAGTCGGCTGGTTTCCTCTTCAAAGTTTTGACAAAATTCTGCAAGGGTGATCACTAAGTCAAGGGGATAGTCGAATGGAAGAAGCCACAGTTGGAAATATTTGCCAAACATGGAGGTTTACCTTCAAGCATAAGAAACAGCTTCTTGGCAAGGCCACTCAGGAAGGCCTCCAGTTCAGTTTTCTTCTCAGTCAATTTGCTGACTTGGTCGGTCAAGGCAGCTTTGTCAGTTCTCAGTCGACTAACTTCCTTGTTGGCAATCCCAAGAGCAGTTTTCAGATTGGTATTGTCTTGTTCGAGCTTGGTGACTGAAGCTAACTTCTCGTCAGCAAGCTTGATCTTCTCAGCTAGCTCAAGGTCTTTCTTCTGCTGGGCCTCCCTTACCTTACCTGCAAGTTACAGCGAGATCAGATGCCGAAACAAGCAAGGGGAAAAGCAGTCGTCAGGGTCTCACCAAACATACCTTCGGTCTCCTCCTTTGCCTTTGTCAGCTTCTCCTGAACCAGCTTCAAGCTCAGCTCGACTTGAGTATGTTTTTGTTCCAGCTCTGAGTAGCGAGCCACAAGATCACAGGAGTTCTGCGAAGAACCAATCGACTAAACGTCAAATGTAACTCACTTCCGAGTGAAAAAGGGAAAAACACACGTTTCTAAGACTACAGCCGAATACAAGCATTCGACCGTAGTCTCGGGGACTACACCCAGTGGGTGCACTCAGCGTGCCCCCACTAATCCTGTTGAAGACAAAGTCGACCAGTCGACCTCAAAAAAAAAACAGTGTGCGAGACGCATTCTCTAAGACTGTGATCAACTGCAAGCAGTCGACCACAGTCTCGGGGACTACACCCAGTGGGTGCACTCAGCGTGCCCCCACCGGTTTGCGAAATCCAGTCGACCAGTCGACTGACAGAAAGATTGACATCATAAAGCCTAAGGCCGACTGCCAGCAGTCGACCTTAGCCTTGGGGACTACACCCAGCGGGTGCACTCAGCGTGCCCCCGCTAACACGGAGTTTATTCGACACACCCAGTGGGTGACTAATATAAATTCCGGAAAACAAAAGTTTTTGGTAGCATATCCAACAGAACAAACAGCGGTCGACTGACCTGGACATTGCTTTGGAGGGCAGAACTGGCGTCATAAGCTGCCTGGCTCGCGTCCCGGATGGTCTTCAGCTGCTCCATCATGAGTCCCGCCTGGCGTATCGCCTCCTTCGCTGCGCCAGCTTGGTCCTCTGGGACGTGGTGCGTCATGAAGAGGGAAGGCTGCTGAGCACTCGTCAGTGGATTCGCGAAGGTCACCGTGTGTCGAGTGGTGTTCTCTTCCTCCACAGTCAGAATTTCAGGCGCCGGCACATCCTGAGGCACCTTACTGGCGGACGCTTTCCGACTCCTCCTGTGCTTCAGCGGCTCTTCATCCTCATCATCATCAGGAAGATCGATAACAGTGTTGGGTGGAGCTGCGGAGAAGGATCAGGATCAGAGATCGCGAGTCAGTCGACTAAGAATGGTATTAAGAACACAGTACCTGGATTCGAAGTTGCTGCATCCTCCATCTCGTGGTCATCGGCCCGGGCCGAGGTCTCAGAAGTAGCAGCACTGCAACCCCAAAGGATCAGTCGACTAACCTCAGCGTCGACCAGAGATAAAGTTCGCACAGAATAAGAAAATATGAGCAACACAATTACCCTGATATGGTGGGGATGGACACCTTCATCTTCGGCAGGAGCTTGGTCGGCTTCGATGAGGCCGCCCTGGGCTGCTTCGGCGCCTTTTCAGTCGGCGCCGGAGAGGTGGTCCGAGGGCGCTTGGTCGACTGAGTGGCGGTCGCAACCCCCTTACCACGTTCGGTCGAAGGGTCGTGGACAAGCTTCGACCGCCTTTCTGAGCGCGGTGGAACGACCTCCTCCTCCTCTTCTTCCTCGTCCTCGATGTCATCTTCATCACCTTCATCATCGTCATCGTCGTCATCATCCCCTGCAGCATCCGAGTCCCATTCCTCCTCTTCCTGGCTCTCGCCCCCGCTCGCCTCGCCCCCGCTCGCCTCGCCTTCCTCAGTCGAAGCTTGTGCCCCATTGGGCATCGAGTACAGCTCGGTGAAGGCCTAGCAGATGCCCAAACAAGGATCAGTCGACCAGTCGACAGGGTTAGCAGAAATGAATACGACAAGGACACAATGGAAAGCAGAGCAAGTGTACCTTGTTTGGGTCGCTGTTGTGGTCGAGTGGAGGAATCCTTCTGGCTCCGCGCGGGTTGTCCCTATTTCCGGTAACGGCTACCATCCATCTTTCCAGAGTGGCATCGTCGACTTCTTCTGGATGGACTCTAGTCTCGTCTTCGGGCCCACAGTACAACCACATGCAGTGGCTCCAGAATTGAAGGGGTTGGATGCGACGCTTGAGGAAGACCTCCAGAAGATCCATGCCCGTCACCCCCTCCCGAACCAACTGCACCACGCGCTCCATCAACATCTTCACGTCGGCTTTCTCCTCCGGAATCAGCTTCAGAGGGGAGGGCTTGTTCACTCGGTCCATGGTAAACGGAGGGAGTCCACTCGACTGCCCTGGCGTCGACTGGACCTGACAGTAGAACCAAGTCGACTGCCAGCCTCTGACGGACTCGGGAAAGGACATGGGCGGGAAGGTGCTATTATTCCTCACCTGAATCCCCAGGCCCCCACACATTTGGACGACTCGGGTCTTCTCATCACCTGGGCTCGCCTTCTTCACGGTCTGAGAGCGACACGTGAAGATACGTTTGAACAAACCCCAGTGCGGTCGACAGCCCAAGAAACCCTCACACATGGACACGAACGCAGCAAGATAGGCAATGGAGTTTGGGGTAAAGTGGTGGAGCTGCGCTCCAAAGAAATTCAAGAAGCCACGGAAGAAAATGCTTGGCGGCAAGGAAAACCCACGATCAACATGAGTGGCCAGAAGCACACACTCACCCTCTTCTGGCTGTGGCTGCCACTCCTTCCCCGGCAACCTCGCAGCTCCGTGAGGGATCAAGCCCTCGTTGGCCATGTCGAGGAGGTCCTTCTCCGTGATGGTCGACTGGATCCAGTCTCCTTGGACCCAGCCTTTCGGCAGGCGGGATCTGGACGAGGACCCTCTGCGGCTGGTGGATCTCCCCTTCGCCTTCTCCGATGCCGACGCCTTCTTGGCACGCTCCAGCGCCGCCGTCTTCTCCTTGGCCATGGTCGCCGGTGAGATGCACGAAGGGAAGTGGTGCGGGGGCGAGAGCGAGCACCCTGAGCAGGGAGGAAGGAAGCAGAGGGAGAGAGGGAGAATGCTGAGGCGCAGCACAGAAATCCTCGCCGGGCACATTTATAAGGTCCCTTCCGAGTGGCTGACATGTGGGCCCGGTCGATCTAATCATATCTGGGAGCAGTTATGAGGACTGGATACGTGGCGAAAGAGGCGGCGCGGAGATCGAGGCGTCTATGCCCCGTCCCATCCGAATGCCGCGGTCTGCCCCGCTTCGCGCGCGCCCCCAAATTTCGCACCCCGCGGAATCCGCGAGCAACAAATCAGTCTGTCAGACGCGGTGTTTCCGGCGATCCGTCGCTCGGAGATCGTCGAAGCTCGAAAGATCACTCGACGCAAAAATAGAATGGATCGAGTCGACCGAAGACAAATTGCTCCTGTCAACGAAGAGATTCTTTGATCCAGAACAGCGCACAACTAGAGCGCAAAGGTTAATCGGAAACGACATCAACTCCTTCTTCACTCGAAGCCTCAATCCATTCGGGGGCTAATGATGGGGTTATGTACCTAGGGTAGGGTCATGGACCTGTTCCAAGTAACTTACCCTGGGACATCCCTAGAAGAGGTCGCCTTCCAGTCGACCAACGAGGATTCACTCGACTGGCCTGAAGGACTCGACCACGAAGACTCACTCGACCATCAGGAGGTCAAGAGGCACTCTGCACCGCAACGGCCTGTAATTAAGTAGACTTTATGATAGTAAAGGCACTTTATGTGGGGCGTTACCAGTAACGCCCCAGACTTAACTCACCTTAAACCCTCTCCTACGTGGGCTGGCTGGGGTCCTGGCGCACTCTATATAAGCCACCCCCCTCCACAGGCAGAAGGGTTCGGACCTTGTAATCCGTACATTCATAATCCACTCGACCGCCTCCGGGCTCCGAGACGTAGGGCTGTTACTTCTTTCGAGAAGGGCCTGAACTCGTACATCCTTTGTGCTTACAACCTCTCCATAGCTAGGACCTTGCCTCTCCATACCTACCCCCCACTCTACTGTCAGGCTTAGAACCACGACACCGAGCGCGCCCTGTCGTTCTTCAAAATTCTGAAGAAGGCCAGGCCCATGAAGTGGACCCAGGAGGCAGAAGCAGTGTTGTGGGACATAAAAGCCTATCTTTCCTCTGCTCCCACCTTGATCGCTCCTAAACCACAAGAGCTGTTGCTGCTATATTTGGCGGCAAAACATTTAATGGGTTAGTGAAGCACTAGTGGCACAGTGGGAAGTAGAAGAAGGACCAGCCGCGGCTAGTATCCTCCCAGGAGAAGGAAATGAACCAGTCGTGGAAAGCTTGGATATGGTTCAGGAGAAAGAAGAGCAGGGTGGTGAAGGCAATCCCAAGGCCATGGCAAGGAAGAAGGTGGTGCAGCGACCAGCTTACTTTGTTAGCTCCCTGTTGCAGGGGGCTAGGTCAAGGTACTCTAGAGTGCAAAATTGATCTTCGGTCTCGCCATGGCCTCGAGGAAGCTGCACCACTACTTTCAAGCCCATGAGATCACAGTTTTCACCCATTTCCCTTTGCAACGCATACTGAGGAACCCTGAGGCCACCGGCAGAATATGGGCATTAGAATTGCCAAGTTTTGGTTTGAAGTATGAAAGTAACTCAACCATTCAGAGCAGGGCACTAGTGGAGTTCATTGTATAATGGACACCCACTCCAGACGAAGAGATGCCAAAAATAGTTATCCCTGGCAAGGAGGCGCCCCAAGAGTGGATCATGTACTTTCACGGTGCCTTCTCATTGCAAGGTGGGGAGGGGGGGCTGGCATGCTCTTCGTTGCACCCACCGAAGAGCACCTCAAGTACATGGTACAAATGCATTTTCCTCGGGAGAAAGCTACCAACAACATTATAGAATATGAAGGGCTCTTGGCCGGGTTCAGGATTGCAGTAGAATTGGTAATCAAGAAGTTGATCATCCATGGAGATTCGCAACTTGTGGTGAGGCAGGTTACCAAGGATTAATATAGTCCATTGATTGAGGCGTACGTCGAAGAAGTGAGGAGGTTGGAGGAACACTTTGATGGGTTACAAACAGAGCACGTGCTACGTGTGGAGAACAGCACTGCTGATTACCTGTCATAGTGTTCGCACAAAAGCTCCCTGTGGAACTGTGCACCTTTGTCCTTCATATGACTCAGTCATCAGTATATCCGTTGATGATGGCTACGAAAAGGAGGAAGCTGGACTCCGGCAAGCCTTTACCGGTAGGGCCTCCAGAGGTCCCCGGTAGAGAAGCTGTCGGGAACAACTCCACTTCGCTTGGTGAGTTGCACTCTTCTGTAGGACCACGGGTCCTTGTAGTCGAGGTAGGCGCTCCCATAAATGAGGAGGTGATGTTGGTCTTAGTTACTGAGACACAAGCTCTAACTTGGGCACGACACATCGTCCGGTACCTCCAAACTAGAGAACTTCCCGAAGAGCAAGAAGAAGCTGAGAAAGTAGCCCGGAGGGCCAGTATGTATCAGTTTGTCGATGACACACTATACAAAAGGAGGATCAACGGTATGAAATTGAAGCGCATTTGCCGGGAAGAGGGGACGGAACTGTTGGCAGAGATACACAAAGGCATGTGCGGCTCCCATATTGGATCAAGAGCCTTGGTTGGAAAAGACTTTTGGCAATGTCTCTACTGGCCCACGGCCCTCCAAGATGCAATTTAGCTAGTCACCAGATGTGAAGCCTTCCAGTTTCACTCCAAGAATATCCATCAAACTATTCAAGCTCTCTAGACGATCCCTTTGTCATGGCCATTTTTGGTCTGGGGGCTCCACATCTTGGGACCCTTCCCCCGTGCTACCGGGGGCTTTGAATTCTTGTACGTTGCAATCGACAAGTTTACAAAGTGGCCAGAAGTGGAGCCAGTGAGGAAGGTAACCGCACAATCAGCTATCAAGTTCTTGAAAGGATTGGTGTGCCATTTCGGAGTACCCGCCAGAGTCGTCACTTACAACGACACCCAATTCACAAGTCGCGCCTTCATGCAATACGTTCAAGCCCTCGGAACCAAGGTTTCATTCGCCTCTGTTGCCCATCTCAGGAGAAATGGACAAGCCGAGAGGATGAACTCTTAAGTGTTGCGTGGGCTCAGGAAAAGTACTTTTGACAAGATGCAAAAGTTCAGCAGACGCTGGATCGACGAGCTGTCGGTGGTTCTTTGGTCTCTCCATATGACACCAAATCGAGCTACCAGCCAGACTCCCTTCTCCCTAGTCTATGGGGCAGAAGAAATGCTCCCCATGGAACTCATATACGAGTCACCTCGTGTATTTCTCATATGATGAATGAGAGCAAGAGAAGCACTGACATGACGATGCCGTGCTCCTTGAGGAGAACCATCTCGGGGCTGTTGTCCATGCTGGACGCTACCAGCAAGCCCTGCGTCGCTATCACATCCGCAGAGTCCATGCCCGGAGCCTTGAGGAAGGCGACCTTGTCCTTAAGCGTGTTTAGTCCACCAAGGGTTCCAACAAGTTGACACCAAAGTGGGAAGGCCCTTACCGGGTAGTACGAGTCAGCAGAATTGGGGCAGTCTGTCTGGAGACTGGAGATGGCATCGAAATGCAAAACTCTTGGAACATTGAGCATCTTCGCAAGTTCTACCCGTAAGACGCAGCTGTCGGGCCCTACCCCTGTAGCCACTCTTTTGTACAAGCCTTGCCGATGTGCATGTAACCCTTTGTACAAAGCCAGGTGCAAACCCTGAGCACAGAAAATAAAACGAAGCGCTGGCCCCCTAAAAACACGCATGAATGATTAGATTAGCATAAACTTGCCATGGTCATTTAGATAAGGTCATATGGTGCTATGTTTTCCCCTCCACTAACTATATGGCTCTTGCCGCGGGCTTGATCCTAGGAAGAAGAGACAAAAACAAGCTGGCATATCGATCCCCAACAAACTGAATAGATAAGTTTCTTTTTATCCATGCGTGTCTCTGTAAGAAGAAAACTTGTGCATAGGGAAACCTTGCCGCCTTCAAAACATTTGTGCTCCCATGCTTCGATTCGAACGTTGTTTCGTTCAAGATGGCTGTCGTGGTGCTTGGCAGAGAAGGATAGACAAGGTATCGGTTCCCTTCTGTACTTTTGAGCTTGGCAGAACAAGCCTCCGCCGTAACCACGAAGGTCACCGGCAAGATAGCTTCACGGGAAAACTTGTTTACTTAAAAGTATAGAGGCTTTCCTCCTCTGCATGGATAAGGTACATGCACAAGTACCCAGCAAGGCTTGTACTTTTCATTAATATGTGGGTAAATAAGTACAAACCTTACAGAGCGCACACATGGATAAAAGAGATTAAGTATTTAAGACTAAAATTTGGCGGGCATCCTTTGGAATATAAAAAGGGCAGATGACTCATAATGCCTTCGTTTCCCTCCTTCCCCCAGGATTCACCTCGAGTGTGAAAGGGGCAAAAGGAGAACCTAGGCGGGGTGCACGTGGCAGAAGTCACCAAGAAAGCCTTCCCCGGCAACCGTCCGAAAGAGGCTGGTGGTGATGGTGCTGGGGCGGGGGAAGAGTCAAAGAACGGAGCAGCAAGCAGTATGAGACGAAGGGGTCGGTTCCATCGTACTCTGACCTGACGGCCTGCCGCCCGCCTTACTCATCTTCACCGGTTTCCGCCTCGTAACTGTCACTCCGGGAAGACCCCGGGCCCCTGGCCCGTCACCTCCCATAGAGAGGCTGCTAATGGTGATGGCGGCAACCAAGGTGCGTTGAGGACACTGCCCCCACCTTGGCAGGTAGGAGGGCGTGACCATCTTCAGCATCACCCCCGACCTTGCCGGAGAGGGCAGTGCGACGTCTTGAGCTTGCATTGGTTTTCCTTGAAGAGGAAAGGGTGATGCAGCAATAGTAGCGTAAGTATTTCCCTTAGTTTTTGGGAACCAAGGTATCAATCCAGTAGGAGGCTCCTCAAAAGTCCCACACACCTACACAAACAAACAAAGAACTCGCAACCAATGCAATAAAGGGGTTGTCAATCCCTTCACGGCCACTTGTGAAAGTGAGATCTGATAGAGATAGTATGATAAGATAAATATATTTTTAGTATTTTATAATATAGATTGGAAAAGTAAAGATGCAAATAAAAGTAGATTGAAAGCTTATATGATAAAAGATAGACCTGGGGGCCATAGATTTCACTAGTGGCTTCTCTCAAGATAGCATAAGTATTACGGTGGGTGAACAAATTACTGTCGAGCAATTGATAGAAAAGCGAATAATTATGAGATTATCTAGGCATGATCATGTATATAGGCATCACGTCCGCGACAAGTAGACCGACTCCTGCCTGCATCTACTACTATTACTCCACACATCGACCGCTATCCAGCATGCATCTAGAGTATTAAGTTCATAAGAACAGAGTAATGCATTAAGAAAGATGACATGATGTAGAGGGATAAACTCAAGCAATATGATATAAACCCCATCTTTTTATCCTCGATGGCAACAATATAATACGTGGCTTGCAACCCCTGTTGTTACTGGGTAAGGACACCACAAGATTGAACCCAAAGCTAAGCACTTCTCCCATGGCAAGAAAGATCAATCTAGTAGGCCAAACCAAACTGATAATTCGAAGAGACTTGCAAAGATGACTCCATCATACATAAAAGAATTCAGAGGAGATTCAAATATTTCTCATAGATAAACTTGACCATAAACCCACAATTCATCGGATCTCGACAAACACACCGCAAAAAGAGTTACATCGAATAGATCTCCACAAGAGAGGGGGAGAACTTGGTATTGAGATCCAAAAAGAGAGAAGAAGCCATCTAGCTAATAACTATGGACCCGAAGGTTTGTGGTAAACTACTCACAACTCATCGGAGGGGCTATGGTGTTGATGTAGAAGCCCTTCGTGGTTGATTCCCCCTCCGACGGAGCACCGGTGAAGGCTCCAAAATGGGATCTCGTGGATACGGAAGGTTACGGTGGTGGAAATTGTTTTTGGTTGGCTCCCTGGATGTTTTCAGGGTACGTGGGTATATATAGGAGGAAGAAGTAGGTCGGTGGCCTCCCGAGGGGCCCACGAGATAGGGGGCGCGCCCACCTATCTCGTGGCCGCCTCGGCTGCTTCTTGGCTTGAACTCCAAGTCCTCTGGATCACGTCCGTTCCAAAAATCACGCTCCCGAAGGTTTCATTCCGTTTGGACTCCGTTTGATATTCCTTTTCTTTGAAATACTGAAATAGGCAAAAAAACAATGCGGGCTGGGCCTCCGGTTAGTAGGTTAGTCCCAAAAATGATATAAATGCGTAAAATAAAGCCCATAAACATCCAAAAGGGGTAATATAATAGCATGGAACAATCAAAAATTATAGATACGTTGGAGACGTATCAGGCAGCGCTGGGATCACTAAAGATCCCAAGCACGGCGCCACAAGCGGGCACCAAAAGCCCTGAAGACTCCGCCAACGGGTCTTTGAACTCCAGCAACTTGCGGTAGAGGCGACACTCCTGCCCCAGACGGGTAGCTCGTATGGAGGGTGTGAGTGCTCTGCCATTTAGGAGAGGAGTGACGCCTTCCATATGGGAGTCGATGCGGCAGCCGTTGGTGCGCTGCCACCAACTGCGACTGCCCCAACCACAGCCACCGCGTCTCTCGTGGCCGCAGACCAGACTCACTCCCCGAGTGTCAGCACGAGCCTCCGGGATCATCACTCCCATGCCGAGGTCAGGAGCCAGGCCCTGGCCTCTTTTCCTCGACATAAAGAAGAAGAAGGCAAGCAAGAAGAAGGATAAGATGTGAGGATACATGCCTCTGTTCCCCCTCGCGCTCCCTTTTATAGACGAGCTGGGACCGGGGGCTGGTTGTCCACCTGTTCCCCTCCCTGGGGGCTCCCTCGAATCCGACCCATTTATGCCACTAACGGCGGCCGTACTCATCGACCGCCCTCTTGCGCCAATCCAGGTCGATTGGATTTCTGCCACAACGCTCTTTCCTGCACCCCACGCATACGTTACTGATATGTCTCCAACGTATCTATAATTTTTTATTGTTCCATGCTATTATATTATCTGTTTTGGATGTTTAATGGGCTTTACTATGCACTTTATATTATTTTTGGGACTAACCTATTAACCGAGGCCGAGTCCAAATTGCAGTTTTTTTTGCCTATTTCAGTGTTTTGTAGAAAATGAATATCAAACGGAGTCCAAATGGAATGAAACCTTCGGGAGATTTATTTTTGGAACAAACATGATCTAGAGGACTTGGAGGGGACGTCAAGAAATAAGAGAGGAGGCCACGAGGTAGGGAGGCGCGCCTGCCCCCTGGGCGCACCCCCACCCTCGTGGGCCCCTCGTAGCTCCCCTGACCGACTTCTTTCGCCTTTTTATACTCATATACTCCGAATACATCCGGGAGAACAATAGATCAGGAGTTCCGCCGCCGAAAGCCTATGTAGCCACCAAAAACCAAACAGGACGCCGTTCCGGCACCCCGCCGGAGGGGGGATCCCTCACCGGTGGCCATCTTCATCATCCTGGTGCTCTCTATGACGAGGATGGAGTAGTTCACCCTCGGGGCTAAGGGTATGTGCAAGTAGCTATGTGTTTGATCTCTCTCTCTCTCTCTCTCTCTCTCTCTCTCTCTCTGGTGCTCTCTATGACGAGGATGGAGTAGTTCACCCTCGGCATGATCTTGATGTATTGATAGAGGCAAAGGTGTCCCGTCTTTCGATGAGATGGTGGCTATCATTTTGGTGGAAGTCGACTTTAATGATCCGACTACGAACGTGCGAGGACGTCGCGCCTTAGCAATCACTAAACCAACTCCGAAAGGTTATTGACCACGCCGGAGCACGATCAACCTGACCATGAGGGTCTATTTCCTGCAAGCAAACGAAGAACAAGCAAGAAACTAAGATTGCAATCAGGATATTGCGAATAACAGAGGAAAGCTTTATCAATGAAGGTGGGGTTCTGTGATGCCTTTGTCTATTCGTTGAACACAAATAAAGTGCACGAAGTTGCAGCTATGGCGAACTATAATCTAAACAAAACCCAAAGTCTAAATGGTGCCCTAAGGGCTGTATATATGGAGGAAGAGGGGGGAATTTCGTGTCCCTTGGTGGAGGGGTCCGAAACCAACCCTATCTCTTGTTTCCCCACACATACGGACTCTAAAAATAGCCTATACTTATGTATTTCGAAATTACATGGGCCTGGCCCATTAAAAAGGTGACGCAGCACCTAGAATAGCCTCTGGACGAAATTTATGAAGTGGCATCTTGTATACTTCGTCCAAGGCTTCAACCACTCATTATGGTGGCTTCAAAGCCCTGAAATCATCACTTGTAACTCCGTTTTTGTTCCCCTTGTGCATGTCATCATCTCCATGCTTATTCTTGCTCCAATGGTCATCCTTCTCCAAGCTAGGCCCTTCATTTGTAAGAAAAACAAATGTATCCAATTTAGGCAGCATCATATTCTCGTGAACATTAGAATCATTACCAAGAAACAAAAGTACCTGGTAATTTAGTTGGCGTGCGCGAGATCTAGTAATTGGTCTAGTATGTATAGTAGTAGGGGTTGTGGGTGTAACAATGGTATTGATGTCCTCGTCATCCTCCCCTTCTTGAAATGAAGTCGTCCTCGACAGAAGTTCATATTCCTCACCCAGATAAGGCTTCAAATCTGCAATGTTAAAAGTGGGACTAACCCCAAAATCTGCAGGTAGCTCAAGTTTATATGCGTTATCATTTATTTTCTCTAACACCTTAAAGGGACCATCAGCACCTGGCATTAGCTTTGATTTGTGCAAATCAGGAAATCTATCCTTACACAAATGTAACCAAACAAGATCCCCAGGTGCAAACACAACATGTTTTCTACCCTTATCTCCAGCAAGTTTATATTTAGCATTCATACGCTCAATGTTTTCCTTAGTTAACTCATGCATTTTTAAAATCAATTCAACACGTTGTTTAGCATCAAAATTAACCCATGGAAGAGGCAACAAATCAATAGGTGCACGAGGTAGGAAACCATACACAATTTCAAAAGGGCACATCTTAGTAGTAGAATGTAATGAACGATTATAAGCAAATTCAATATGAGGCAAGCATTCTTCCCACATTTTCTTATTATTCTTCAAAACAGCCCTAAGCATAGTAGACAATGTTCTATTGACTACTTCAGTTTGTCCATCAGTTTGGGGGTGACAAGTAGTACTAAAAAGCAGTTTAGTCCCCAACTTAGCCCATAAACATCTCCAAAAGTGGCTAAGAAATTTAGTATCACGATCTGAAACAATAGTATTTGGCACACCATGCAAGCGAATAATTTCACGAAAGAACAAATCAGCAACATTAACATCATCATCGCTTTTATGACATGGTATAAAGTGTGCCATTTTCGAGAATCTATCCACGACAACAAATATGCTATCCCTCCCCTTCTTTGTTCGAGGTAAACCTAAAACAAAGTCCATAGATATATCCTCCCAAGGAACACTAGGTATAGGCAAAGGCATATATAAACCATGAGGATTGAGTCATGACTTAGCTTTTTGACATGTAGTGTAGCGAGCAACAAAGCGCTCAACATCCCGTCTCATCTTTGGCCAAAAGAAATGTGTAGCAAGTACGCCGTCCGTCTTCTTCACGCCAAAGTGTCCCATTAGACCTCCTCCATGCGCCTCCTACAACAACAAAAGACGAACGGAGCTAGCTGGAATGCATAGCTTGTTAGCACGGAACACAAATCCATCATTAACGACGAACTTGTTCCATGTTCTTCCTTCTTTACAATTCTGCAATACATCTTTAAAGTGAGCATCATGCACATATTGATCTTTGATGGTCTCCAAACCAAATATTTTGAAGTCAAGTTGTGAAAGCATAGTATAGCGACGAGACAATGCATCAGCAATAACATTTTCTTTACCCTTCTTGTGTTTAATGACATAAGGGAAAATCTCAATGAATTCAACCCATTTAGCATGTCTACGATTCAGTTTAGCTTGACTTTTAATATGTTTCAAAGATTCATGATCAGAATGTATAACAAATTCTTTGGGCCATAAATAATGTTGCCATGTTTCTAAAGTCCAAACAAGAGCATATAACTCTTTATCATAAGTAGAATAATTCAGACTAGGCCCACTCAATTTTTCAGAAAAGTATGGAATAGGTTTGCCATCTTGTAATAACACACCTCCTCATCCAATTCCACTAGCATCACATTCAAGCTCAAATGTCTTATTAAAATCAGGAAGTTCAAGTAAAGGAGCATGTGTCAACTTATCTTTCAACACCATGAAGGCTTCTTCCTGTGCGGTACCCCAAACAAAAGGCACATCCTTCTTTGTAAGCTCATTGAGAAGTGCAGCAATGGTGCTAAAATCTCTCACAAAACGCCTATAGAATCCAGCGAGGCCAAGAAAACTCCTCACTTGTGTGACCGTTTTGGGCTGTGGCCAACTCTCAATAGCTTCTATCTTGGCTTTATCAACTTCACTTCCCTGTGGAGTAACAACATAGCCAAGAAAAGACACTCGGTCGGTGCAAAAGGTGCACTTCCCAAGGTTACCAAACAAACGTGCATCACGTAGAGCAATAAAAACAACACGTAAATGTTCCAAATGTTCCTCCAAAGATCTGCTATAAATCAATATGTCATCAAAGTAAACTACCACAAATCGTCCAATGAAAGCACATAAAACTTTGTTCATTAATCTCATGAAAGTACTAGGTGCATTAGTTAACCCAAAGGGCATGACTAACCACTCATATAATCCAAACTTAGTTTTAAATGTTGTTTTCCATTCATCCCCCAATTTCATACGTATTTGATGGTATCCACTACGCAAATCAACTTTGGAGAATGTTGTAGAGCCACTCAATTCATCAAGCATATCATCTAGCCTAGGAATAGGATGACGATAATGAATAGTAATATTATTAATGCATCTACAATCAACACACATATGTGATGTACCATCCTTTTTCGGCACTAGAATGATAGAAACAGCACAAAGACTAGGGATTCACGTATATAACCTTTGTCGAGAAGCTCTTGTACTTGACGCATAATCTCCTTCGTCTCCTCTGGATTGGTATGGTATGGCGCACGGTTTGGCAGTGAAGCACCGGGAATTAAGTCAATCTGATGCTCAATCCCTCGAATAGGCGGTAATCCTGGTGGCACATCTTGTGGAAAGACGTCAGCGAACTCTTGCAAAATGTTAGTGACAGCAGGAGGCAAAGAGGAAGGCACGTCCTCGAATTAAAATAATGCCTCTTTGCACACAAAAGCATAGCAAACAGATTTGCTGAAATCTAGCTCATCAATATCAGATTTGGTGGCAAATAAACATGCACTTTTCAATTTAATTTCAGAAGCAACACTAGATGGTTTATTATTAGCCTTCATTTGTTGCTCAAATTCTTTTGCCAAAATCTGATTTTCACTCTTATTCTTTTCCTATTTTGCTTTATTAGCTCTATTAATATCATCTTTCAAAATGGAATCAGGAGTCATAGGAAGCAAAGTAATATTTTTATCCTTATGAACAAGATTATACTGATTGTTTCTACCATGGTGTACAGAATTTTTATCAAATTGCCATGGTCTACCAAGTAATAAGGAACATGCTTGCATAGGTACCACATCACAATCAACATAATCAGCATATGTAGAGATACTAAAATGCACACGAACAGTATGTGTTACCTTAACCTTGCCGCTGTTGTTGAACCATTGGAGGTAGTAAGGATGTGGATGCGGTCTTGTGGTGAGAGAGAGCTTCTCCACCATCTCCATGCTAGCCAAGTTGTTGCAGCTCCCTCCGTCTATGATGACGCGCACAGAACGTTCCTTCACAACTCCCTTTGTATGGAACAAATTATGCCTCTGATTTTGCTCAGCTTGTGTGACCTGCACACTCAAAACACGTTGAGCAACTAAACATTCATACCTGTCAGCATCTTCAGGAGCCATGTATTGCGTATCATGATCATAAACTTCTCCACCGTGTTCTTCACGTGTAATAAGAGCCAAAGTCCTCCTCATCATAGTCACTAGCAGACTCATACCCACCATCCTCAGTAGCAATCATCACACACTGAGATTTGCATTCTCTTGCATAATGACATCTTCCCTTACAATGACGACAAATAATATCACTTGTGTGCCCAGTTGATGCTCTGTGCAGGCCCGGCAGGTGCGCTCTTGGCAGATAGTGGTGGTTGTGTCTGCTTTCTTGTATCACGGCTGGAGGTGGCACCTAATGGAGGTGCTGGTGCAGTGGAAGTAGAAGATGCACGCGGTGTCCATGATGAAGGTCGGCCTGCAGAAAAGTTAGTTCACGCCAATGCTTGTCGATCCTGCACTTCATGTTCAGGCAAGATGAAATAAACGAGTGATATTAGTATACTCCTTATACTCTAGAATGGTCTGAATCTCTCTATTTAATCCACCCATAAAACGTGCAAGCATAGCTTCATTCTCCTCAACAATACCACATCTAATCATGCCAGTTTGTAATTCCTGATAATATTCTTCTACATAATTTTTTCCTTCTCTTAAACGCTGCAATTTTTGAAGCAATTCACGTTGATAATATGGTGGAACCCAACGAGTACGCATAGCAGTTTTCAAAGCAGCCCAAGTAGCTAGAATAGGATATAATCTACAATGTTCAGACCACCATACACATGCAAAACTAGTGAAAGAACAAACAGCAGTAGCAACCCGTCTCTCCTCGGGATATTGTAAACATGTAAAATGTTGTTCGTTTTCTAACTCCCAAGTAAGATATATATCAGGAACATATCTACCCTCAAATGGTGGAATATTCAATTTCAGTTTAGGAATATGGTCATTATCTCGTACCTGAGGTGGTGGTGCAGGCCTACCATTGCGAATAAATACCTGAGGTTGACCTGCTGGTGGTGGTGCTGGTGGCTCCATGTAGTTCTGATTTTGAGCAACCTCATCCTCGTAATCGGGATGTAGAGGCGTCCTCACAGTCAGCCAGAAAAGCTTTGAATAGCTCTTCCGAGTTAGTGGATCCGAAGGGAGGCATTGAAGGGCAGAAGCACTAACAGCAGTAGCAGCGGCACCAGAATTTTGTCCTGGCTCAATAGGAACACGCTGTGCTCGCCCTACTGTATCGCGGCGTAGAACTGGTTGTGGGAGACGTTTGAGTAATTCATCAAACTTGGCGTCCAACTTGGTATCAATTGTCTTCTCAATGTCATCCATCCTCTCCAATGCCTTTCCAAAACTGGCCATTACGTCTTCCACATGTTGAACCAACATTTGATGAAACTTATCATGAAGCTCCTTGTTCGTCATGTTCTCCTAGTCAATCTTGTTGGCTTGTGGTCCTGCCATGGTTAGCAGCAATAGAAACACAAAAGAATATGATCCTACAGACTACTAGGAAGCGGTGGTGGTGGTGGTGGTGTGTCACAAATCCTTCAAGCGAATCTCAAATTCTTACCAGTTCTTACCAAGCAGTAGGTGGTGATCGGCAACCGTTGTAGTCAAAACTCTCAAAGCTTAGATAGAGCGATTACTAGGGAGAGTCAAACGCACGACGTAGATGTATGTGGAGCTGTGAAGGCTTATAATATGGTAGCAAAAAGGGTCAGCAATAATCAATTCAAAGATGCAAAGTTGAATAAACGCTCAACGACAGTATTCTGCTGGTCCTAGGCTAGACCGTGCTAGAGACGCGAGCCTAGAACACTAATAAAATCATTGCGCTGCACGTAAACAAGGGAGGAGCACGCTCTGGAAAAAAAATCGTTTTTTTTTGCACTTTTTTTCCTCTCTTTTTTATTTTTTTTGCTCCGAACAATTTTTTTTCGAAAAAGTCTACAAATGGTCTAAAAACTGCCTAGCCAGAATTGTTTTTTGAAACTGGAACTATTTTTTTACTGTGGATGGCACGGAAGTTGGGGAGTCCGACTTGGTCCCGACTCGGAGTATGCCGCGATCTGGAAATTGAAAACAAAGGAACAAATACTAGGCCCGGACTAGGGAGATGGAACACGGACTGGTGGCGAATCTCTGATGGAGGTGGACTCAGATTATCGTGATGGCGGTAAATATGTGGTATATGCCAGCGGTAATGACGATGGTGGTATATGGCAGCGGTGATGATGATGATGCGGCGGCGGCGTGACAACTTGTGAACAGAACTCGAAACTCTAAAGGACTAGACACTAAGACTAGCAACTCAACACGACGATGCAACCGCAAATTCAACAAAGCAAAATACTGAAAAGAATATGCAATGGCTCAGACTGGTTCGGATAGGATGAACGAACCCTAATTTTTTTTGTGGCTTTTTCGTGGACTGTAGGTATGTTAACAGACTCGATCTAAACTACGAAAAACTGTAAAATCTAACCGAGCAACCTGAAAATCTGATACCATTTGATAGAGCCAAAGGTGTCCTGTCTTTCGATGAGATGGTGGCTATCGTTTTGGTGGAAGTCGACTTTGACGATCTGACTATGAACGTGTGAGGACGTCGCGCCTTAGAAATCGCTAAACCAACTCCAAAAGGTTATTGACCACGCCGGAGCACGATCAAACTAACCACGAGGGTCTATTTCCTGCAAGCAAACGAAGAACAAGCAAGAAAGTAAGATTCTAATCTGGATATTGCGAATAATAGAGGAAAGCTTTATTAATGAAGGTGGGGTTCTGTGACGCCTTTATCTGGTCGTTGAACACAAACGAAGTACGCGAAGTTGCAGCTATGGCGAACTTTAATCTAAACAAAACCCAAAATCTAAACGGTGCCCTAAGGGCTGTATATATGGAGGAAGAGGGGGAATTTCGTGGCCCTTGGTGGAGGGGTCCGAAACCAACCCTATCTCTTGTTTCCCCACACATATGGACTCTAAAAGTAGCCTATACTTATGTATTTCGAAATTACATGGGCCTAGCCCAATAAAAAGGTGACGCAACACCTAGAATAGCCTCTGGACGAAATTTATGAAGTGGCATCTTGTATATTTCGTCCAAGGCTTCATGCACTCGTTATGGTGGCTTCAAAGCCGTGAAATCATCACTTGTAACTCCGTTCTTGTTCCCCTTGCGCATGCCATCATCTCCATGCTTGTTCTTGCTCCAATGGTCATCCTTCTCCAAGCTAGGCCCTTCATTTGTAAGCAAAACAAATGTATCCAATTTAGGCAGCATCATATTCTCATGAACATTAGAATCATTACCAAGAAATGAAAGTACCTGGTAATTTAGTTGGCGTGCGCGAGATCTAGTAATTGGTCCAGTATGTATAGCAGCAGGGGTTGTGGGTGTAACAATGGTATTGATGTCCTCATCATGTATCGCGAGCTTTGTTATTATAGTTGGATCTTATGATGTGTCTCCTCCTCTACTCTCGTAATGGATTGAGTTTTCCCTTCGAAGTTATCTTATCGGATTGAGTCTTTAAGGATTTAAGAACACTTGATGTATGTCTTGCATGTGCTTATCTGTGGTGACAATGGGATATTCACGTGACCTACTTGAGGTACGTTTTGGTGATCAACTTGCGGGTTCAGTGATATTGTGAACTTATGCATACGGGTTGGCACACATTTTCGTCTTGACTCTCCGGTAGAAACTTTGGGCACTCTTTGAAGTTCTTTGTGTAGGTTGAATAGATGAATCTGAGATTGTGTGATGCATATCGTATAATCATGCCCCCGGCTACTTGAGGTGACATTGGAGTATCTAGGTGACATTAGGGTTTTGGTTGATTTGTGTCTTAAGGTGTTATTCTAGTACGAACTCGATGATAGATCGATCAGAAAGAATAACTTTGAGGTGGTTTCGTACCCTACAATAATCTCTTCGTTTGTTCTCCGCTATTAGTGTCTTTGGAGTGACTCTTTGTTGCATGTTGAGGGATTGTTATATGATCTAATTATGTTATTATTTTTGAGTGAACTTGCACTAGTGAAAGTATGAATCCTAGGCCTTGTTTCCTTGCATTGCAATACCGTTCTCGCTCACCTTTACCACTTGTTACCTTGCTGTTTTTATATTTTCAGATTACAAGTACTCATATCTACCATCCATATTGCACTTGTATCACTGTCTCTTCGCCGAACTAGTGCACCTATACAATTTACCATTGTATTGGGTGTGTTGGGGACACAAGAGACTCTTTGTTATTTGGTTGCAGGGTTGTTGGAGAGAGACCATCTTCATCCTACACCTCCCACGGATTGATAAACCTCAGGTCATCCACTTGAGAGAAATTTGCTACTGTCCTGCAAACCTCTGCTCTTGGAGGCCCAACAACGTCTACAAGAAGAACGCTGTTTAGTAGACATCAAGCTCTTTTCTGGCGCCGTTGCTGGGGAGGTGAGTGCTTGAAGGTATATCTTTAGATCTTGCAATTGAATCTTTTAATTTCTTCTTTTATCACTAGTTTAGTTTAAAAAATAAAATTACAAAAAAATTGGAATTGAGGGTGCTCATAAGCTTCATCTTTTTAATATGTTCCGTGAAAATAAGGATTCCGATAATTGTGCTCAATTGCTAGAGGAAGAATGCATTAAAATGTTTGGCACTAAATATTTGAATGATGAGCATGATTGCAATGTTGTTAGTATAAATTCTTTGAATACCCATGATGCTAATGATATGCAAAGCCACAAGCTTGGGGATGCTATGTTTGATTAAAATGATATTTTTAGTCCCAAGTTTTGATGAGCAAATTTATTATGATGAAAGCATGCCTCCTATTTATGATGATTATTGTGATGACACGTATGCTATAAAGAATAAAGATAACCATGAAACTTGTCATCATGATTTTAATTTTCAATTGGATTATGCTTCACATGATAGTTATTTTGTTGAGTTTGCTCCCACTACTATTCATAAGAAGAAATTTGCTTATGTGGAGAGTAATAAAAATTATATGCTTGTGCATCATGAAAATAATGCTTTATGTGATGGTTATATTGTTGAATTCATTCGTGATGCTACTGAAAATTATTATGAGGGAGGAATATATGCTTGTAGGAATTGCAATAACATCAAGTTTCCGGTCTATGTGCTTAAAGTTCTAAAGTTATGCTTGATCCTTCCTATGCTAGTTGATTATTGTTCCCATAAGTTGTTTGCTCACAAAATCCCTATGCATAGGAAGTGGGTTAGACGTAAATATGCTAGTCATATTCTTCATGATGCTCTCTTTATTTTTCAACTCTTATCTTTTATCTGAGCATCATTGAAATCATCATGCCTATCTAAAAGGCATTAAAGAAAAGCGCTCGTTGGGAGACAACCCAATATTTACCCCTACTGTTTTTATGTGCTCACATTAATATGCTATTGTAGTAATCATGTTTCATAGCTTTTGTTTCAATAAAGTGCCAAGTAAGGATAGCTTACGGTGATAGTTGTGTTGATCCTGCTGAAAATCAGAAACTTTTGCGCTCATTAAATTAGTTTTGATAATTCGCAAAAATGTTCTCTTGATCTTATTCTTTTTGCTATGGATTGGTACACAAATTTATCAGGCTTTCCTAATTTGGTAGAATTTTTGGAGTTACAGAAGTATTCGAGAGTTACAGGTTACTACAGACTATTCTATTTTTGACAGATTCTGTTTTCTATGTGTTTGCTTATTTTGATGAATCTATGAGTAGTATCGGAGGGTATGAATCTTAGACAAGTTGGAATGCAGTAGATATTACACCAATATGAATTTAGAATGAGTTCACAACAGTACCTAAGTGGTGGTTTATTTTCTTATACTAACGGAGCTTACGAGTTTTCTGTTGAGTTTTGTGTTGTGAAGTATTAAAGTTTTTGGTAAAGATTCGATGGACAATGGAATAAGGAGTGGCAAGAGCCTATGCTTGGGGATGCCCAAGTCACCCCAAGGTAATATTCAAGGATAACCAAGTTTCTAAGCTTGGGGATGCCCCGGATGGCATCCCCTCTTTCGTCTTCGTCTATCAGTAACTTTACTTGATGTTATATTTTTATTCACCACATGATATGTGTTTTGCTTGGAGCGTCTTGTATGATTTGAGTCTTTGCTTTTTAGTTTACCACAGTCATCCTTGATGTACACACCTTTTGGGAGAGACACACATGAATCAGAATTTATTAGAATACTCTATGTGCTTCACTTATATCTTTTGAGCTAGATAATTTTGCTCTAGTGCTTCACTTATATCTTTTTAGAGCAGGACGGTGGTTTTATTTTGAAGAAATAGATGAACTCTCATGCTTCAATTATATTATTTTGAGATTCTTAAACAGCATGGTAATTTGCATTGGTTATGAATTTAGTCCTAATATGATGGGCATCAACGAGGGATATAATAAAAACTTTCATATAAAGTGCATTGAATACTATGAGAAGTTTGATTTTTTATGATTGTTTTGAGATGTGAAGATGGTGATATTAGAGTCATGCTAGTGGAGTAGTTGTGAATTTGAGAGATACTTGTGTTAAAGTTTGTGATTCCCGTAGCATGCATGTATGGTGAACCGTTATGTGATGAAGTTGGAGCATGATTTATTTATTTATTGCCTTCCTTGTGTGTGGAGGTCGGGATCGCGCGATGGTTAACTCCTACCAACCCTTACCCTAGGAGCATGCGTGTAGTACTTTGTTTTGATAACTTGTAGATTTTTGCAATAAGTATATGAGTTCTTCATGACTAATGTTGAGTCCATGGATTATACGCACTCTCACCCTTCCACCATAGGTAGCCTCCCTTTTGCCGCGCAACTTTTGCCGGTATCATACACCCACCATATACCTTCCTCAAAACAGCCACCATACCTACCTATTATGGCATTTCCATATCCATTCCGAGATATATTGCCATGCAACTTTCCGCCATTCCATTTATTATGACACGCTCCATCATTGTCATATGGCTTTGCATGATCATGTAGTTGACATCGTATTTGTGGCAAAGCCACCATTCATAGTTCTTTCATACATGTCACTCTTGATTCATTGCATATCCTGGTACACCGCCAGAGGCATTCACACCGAGTCGTATTTTGTTCTAAGTATTGAGTTGTAATCTTGAGTTGTAAGTAAATCAAAGTGTGATGATCATAATTATTAGAGCATTGTCCCAGTGAGGAAATGATAATGGAGACTATGATTCCCCCACAGGTCGGGATGAGACTCCGGACGAAAAAATAGGAAAAAAGGAGGCCATAAAAAAAGAAGAAAAAAGGCCCAAACAAAAAAAATGAGAGAAAAAGATAGAAGGGACAATGCTACAATCCTTTTACCACACTTGTGCTTCAAAGTAGCACCATGATCTTCATCATAGAGAGTCTCCTATGTTGTCACTTTCATATACTAGTGGGTATTTTTCATTAAATAACTTGGCTTGTATATTCCAATGATGGGCTTCCTCAAAGTTCCCTAGGTATTCGTGAGCAAGCAAGTTGGATGCACACCGAGGGAGTCCTCGGACAGCCGGACTATGTACTTTGGCCGGACTGTTGTACTATGAAGATACAAGATTGAAGACTTCGTCCCGTGTCCGGATGGGACTCTCCTTTGCGTGGAAGGCAAGCTTGGCAATTCGGATATGTAGGTCTCCTTGTCTGTAACCGATTCTGTGTAACCCTAGCCCCCTCCGGTGTCTATATAAACTGGAGGGTTTAGTCCGTAGGACAAGGACAACAATCATAATCATAGGCTAGCTTCTAGGGTTTAGCCTCTATGATCTCGTGGTAGATCAACTCTTGTAATACTCATATCATCAAGATCAATCAAGCAGGAAGTAGGGTATTACCTCCATCAAGAGGGCCCGAACTTGGGTAAAACATCGTGTCCCCTGCCTCCTGTTACCATTAGCCTTAGACGCATAGTTCGGGACCCCCTACCCGAGATCCTCCGGTTTTTACACCAACATTGGTGCTTTCATTGGGAGTTCCACAGTGACATCGCGATAAGGCCTGATGGCTCCTTCAATCATCTTCAGCGACACGGTCCAGGGGGAAGTTTACCTTCCCGGACAGATCTTCATATTCGGCGGCTTCGTACTATGGGCCAACTCGCTTGGCCATCTGGAGCAGATCGATAGCTACGCCCCTGGCCATCAGGTTAGGTTTGGAAGCTTGAACTATACTGCCGACATCCGCGGAGACTTGATCTTTGATGGATTTGAGCCCATGTCAGGTGTGCCGAACGGTCACAACGAGCATGACTTAGATCTGCCATCGGACAGTGTTCGGGAGATCGCACATGCAGCGGCGCCGGGAAATGAATCCGGAGCAGATCGTGCCTTCTGAGGACGGGTTGATAGACCCCACCACGGAGGCCGCACACTCATCAGCGTTGGAGCGGAACACTGATCCCACCTCCCGTGAGGGTGGTGTCATCGGACCCTCGGACTCGTCTCCGGCTACAGGATCCGAACCGCGTACGTCCGTGCCTATCAAATCTAATTGGGCACCGGTCATGGAGTTCACCTCCATGGATATTTTTCAGCACTCGCCCTTGGGTGATGTGCTAAATTCATTAAGGTCTCTTTCCCTTTCTAGAGATTCTTGGCCGAACTATGTCTAGCTCGAGTGGGAAGCAGACAAGGAAGAAATTCGTTCCCCACCCACCACCCACTTCATAGTCACTATCGATGACTTAACCGACACGCTCGATTTTGACTCCAAAGACGTCTACGGTATTTACGACGACGCAGGAGAAGAACAGGAACCACTGCCCACCGGGCGCTGGACGGCCACCTCATCATATGATATATATATGGTGGATACGCCAAAAGAAGGCGATGGTGATGATGCAACAAAGGATAATCCCCTCAATAAGCCACCAAAGCGACGCCGTAGACGCCGCTCTGAATCCCGCCACAGTAAAAACAGCGACAACAACGCAAGAAAGAATAATACCTGGTCGACTCCAAAGAAAACGACGACCCCATGGACCCAGCAATGGAGCAGGATGAGCCAGGGGACGGTGAACATAGTCCGGAACCGACACCAAATGACGCCGATCCCGAGGGTAAAATTGATGAATCTGTCTCCGGAGAGGAGAACAGTCCGGACGATGATGCACTCATCATCCCAGAAAAACACTTGGAACAAGAGAACTTCCACAGAAGGCTTATTGCCACTGCGAGGAGCCTAAAGAAGCAGAAGCAAAGGCTTAAGGCCGCGCAAGACACTCTCAACTGCAGATGGAATAAGTTGCTTGACACCGAAGAGAAATATGGTGGCGATCGCCACACAAAGAGCTATCCAAAGCGCAAGCTGCTGCCCAAATTCGATGATGAGGCCATAGAGCCCATTCAGCCAAAAACGGCTGATAAGCCGGACCGACCACCTTGTGGCCGCGACAGAACGGCAAACGATGCCGCACACAAGTCAGCACACGATTTACGTGAGCTCCTGGACAGAAAGTCCGGTATAGCTAGGTCCATCTATGGACCTAGAATGCACGCTTCGGCACAAGATTAGAGCTACCAAAATGATCACATCGATCGAATACTAGCCAGGAATCAGAACTGAACCCAACAACCATCGACAGCATGCCACGACACGCTCAAATACAGGGGTGCCGCGCACCCCCTGTGCTTCACCGATGAGGTGCTGGACCATGAATTCCCGGAAGGATTTAAACCCATGAATATAGAGGCATACGACGGAACGATAGACCCTGGGGTCTCGATTGAGGATTTTATCGTTCACATTCATCTGGCCCGCGGAGATGATCCCCACGTTATTAAATACCTACCCCTCAAGTTGAAAGGACCAGCTCGTCACTGGTTGAAAAGCCTCCCCGAAAACTCAATTGGAAGTTGGGAAGAACTTGAGGATGCTTTTAGGGCCAATTTTCAAGGGACCTATGTCCGACCTCCGGATGCGGATGACCTAAGTCACATAATTCAACAGCCCGGAGAGTCAGCCCGAAAATTTTGGAACATATTTCTCTCTAAGAAGAATCAAATCGTCGACTGCCCAGATGCCGAAGCCTTAGCAGCCTTCAAACACAGTGTCCGGGATGAATGGCTTGCCAGACACCTCGGCCAGGAAAAGCCGAGGACAATGGTAGCCTTAACAAGCCTCATGACCCGCTTTTGCGCGAGCGAGGACAGTTGGCTGGCCCGTAGTGGCACCAGTGACCCAGGCACATCTGAAGTCAGAGATGGCAACGGGAAGCCGCGACACAATAAAAACAAGCGTTGAAATAATGAAAACAGCCCAGATAACACGACGGTAAATGCCGGATTCAGGGGCACTCGACCCGGTCAACGTAAGCAGCCATTTAAACGCAATAGAGATGGACCGTCCAGCGTTAATAAGATTCTAGACAAGTTATGTCAGATTCATGGCACCCCCGAAAAACCTACAAATCACACCCACAGAGAGTGTTGGGTTTTCAAGTAGGCCGACAAGCTAAATGCCAAACACAAAGGGAGGGAGACGCCAAGCGGAGACGAGGACGAGCCTCGCCAGCCGAACACTGGGGGACAGAAAAAATTCCCACCAAAAGTCAAAACAGTGAATATGATTTACACAACTCATATTCCAAAGAGAAGGCGCAAACGCGCACTCCGCGACGTATACGTTGTGGAGCCCGTCGCCCCCAAATTCAATCCCTGGTTGGCCTGGCCGATCACCTTTGATCGCAGGGATCATCTGACTAGTATCCGGCATAGAGGATCGGTTGCCTTGGTGCTCGACCCAATAATTGATGGATACCATCTCACTCGAGTCCTTATGGACGGCAGCAGTAGTCTTAACCTGCTATATCAGGACACTGTCCGCAAAATGGGGATAGACCCATTAAGAATCAGCCAAAGCAACACTACCTTTAAAGGAGTGATACCAGGTGTCGAGGCCCGCTGCACGGGCTCTCTAGTACAAGAGGTTGTATTCGGTTCTCCCGACAACTTCAGAAGCGAAGAACTAATCTTTGACATCACTCCATTCCGAAGGGGCTATCACGCACTACTCGGAAGAACGGCTTTCACTCATTTTAATGCAGTACCGCACTACGCCTATCTTAAACTTAAGATGCCCGGTCCACGTGGCGTCATCACAGTTAGCGGAAATACAAAGCGTTCCTTACGTGCGGAAGAATATGTGGCGGCCATAGCAGCCGAACACTGAGCGGTCACTCCAAACTAGAATAAACGGTCGATCGTCAAGACCACGTACACGGTTAGACGAGTCCGGTGCTCTACCAAGTGTAACAGCACAGCTGGGATATCCTCGTAAATAATGTTAGGGGCTGCTCGCAAAAAAAAGAAGCCCATAGTTTGGCTCGACCCTATCAATACAATAACATATTGCATTTTCATGGTTCATTCAGATTAACCAACTCCTCGCATGAAGACTTTCACCTGGGTTTTTCCTTTTTATAGATGATCATCGTGATACACCCTTCTAGGATATGGCACAACGGAGATAAAGGCGCAGACGTGCAGCAGGGCCCCGCTCAAAGGTTTCTCTTCAGATTAAGACCATGCGTAAACCTTTTTAATATCTCTTATTGCTTCTTCCCCTCCAGAAACTTGATACAACCGGGAGGGATACTGGCGTTTTCGGCATTTTTGTCACACCAGAATAATGCACATACCTGGAAACTCATGGCTTATTACCGAGGGCGTTGTTCAGCCCAGTATATGTTGAAAAGTCCGAATACCTTAGGGAGTGTTCAGCGTCGCGAGTTTGGCCTTGTATGCATCAGCTCCGAATCATGTATTTGGTCAAATATTGGGTTTGCCTGGCTCCCGTGTTTTGCTACCTTACGTTCCGCACTATCGGCTAAGGCGGCATCGGGAGAACTACTGCGGTTGTGCCCTGGTTTATCTAGACGAGCACCTCAGTAGAGAAAGCCGAAAACTGACTGTCATGATACAGCGCGAGATTGGTCAACTACTCGATGACTCAGCGGAATCTTCACAATTCCTCCGCATTAATGAAGGACCGGTTTCCTGGTCATGTACGTACGCGCACCATATTTGGATGAACACGGAAGTACCAGGGGCTATATAGTAGCCCCACCATCAAACTCCTATGGCTAAGTGAAAGTGTTAAAGCTATATAGTCCGATTGCCTGGTTCGCCGCGCTATCACCTCCTTAATGGACCAACACGTTGGATCAAGTGTGACTATGCATTTTCTCGAACACCCCCGCACTATATGTGTGGGGGCTGAAGCCGACGACTGCTAACTTTCAGGTTATATACATACATAAACGGCCGCACAGGAGGCACTACAATACTTTCGGGCAAAACTAGAAACACAACCTTTATAATAAAAATAGCATTGTCTTTACAATTGAGATACATGTCACTCGAACATGGCACTCTTCGATCATTGAGCCTCTATTGAATGGGCGCCTTCTAAGACTTCTTCAAAATAGCGCTCGGCCAGGTCCTGGCCTTCTGCTGCACCGCGGGTTGCAATAGCGGTGGTTTCCATCCCAGCCCAGTATGTTTTAACAGGGGAAAGAGCCATCCGCGCACCCTCTATGCACGCCGACCTCTTCACAACATCGATATGCGACACAGCACCAAGGAATTGCTGCACTAATCCAAAATAGTTGTCCGGCCTTGGTCCACATGGCCAAAGATGATCCACGACGGACCTCATAGCAAGCCCGGACAACCTGTGGAGTTTGGCCCATGCGGCCATCCTTTCATTCAGTGGCAGCGGACGCGTCGGGGCACCAAACTGCGACCAGAATAACCTTTCTACCTGATGGTATTTCTGTTCTTTGTAAAACTCAGTCGCATTAGCAACACTCTTTGCCAGGTCCGCACACGCGTCTGCAGCACTCGACAACTGATCTAGAGGGGCATACTTAGGATCTCCAAACTTCATCCGCAACAAATAGGGTCTCCCAGTCGTGATGTCTCCGGCTTCACGAAGCTCCTCCCTTATCCCTCTCATTTCAGAGAGGGTTTCCTTGGCTGCCTTCAGGGCCTTCTTCAGGTAGATCGATCAGAAAAAATAACTTTGAGGTGGTTTCGTACCCTACAATAATATCTTCGTTTGTTTTCCGCTATTAGTGACTTTGGAGTGACTCTTTGTTGCATGTTGAGGGATTGTTATATGATCTAATTATGTTATTATTGTTGAGAGAACTTGTACTAGTGATAGTATGAACCCTAGGCCTTGTTTCCTAGCATTGCAATACCGTTTTCGCTCACTTTTACAACTTGTTACCTTGCTGTTTTTATATTTTAAGATTACAAATACTCATATCTACCATCCATATTGCACTTGTATCACCATCTCTTCACTGAACTAGTGCACCTATACAATTTACCATTGTATTGGGTGTGTTGGGGACACAATAGACTCTTTGTTATTTTGTTGCAGGGTTGTTTGAGAGAGACCATCTTCATCCTACACCTCCCACTGATTGATAAACCTTAGGTCATCCACTTGAGGGAAATTTGCTACTGTCCTACAAACCTCTGCACTTGGAGGCCCAACAACGTCTACAAGGAGAATATTGTGTAGTAGAAATCAGTTACCTACCCCGTGCAATGCATGTGGCATACGTGGCGGAAAGGACGAGCATAGTGGGAAGAGTGAAATGGCAGTCACCTCCCCATGAATAAAAGTCATTCATGGGCCATTACAGAGATGGCCCCACCGTGTTTGGCATCGCGTGACGCACGGGAAAACCGGAAACTGACTCAAGCACGGGTTAATGAAGAAGCAAGGAAAATATCAAGAAGAGAGCCACCACAAGCGCCCAGCATGTGTACCTGATAGGGCCTACCCCAACGATGCTCGGCAACACATTTGGGCCAGGCCCGGTGGCTCCTACGGTGCAACAAACCTTCACGTATGTTACCCAGATTGTACATAGGCGCGAGGGCAAGGATATAATGGTGCCAAACTCCAAAGATGAGACCAAGCCAGAGAGCCAGAGAGATAGCTCTTTGAGGAATCAAAGGGCGGATCAAGAAGACCAAGATAAACCAAGGAAACAAGATGTCACTAAGAAAAGACCTCCCTTACTAGGCAAGCGGACTTGGTCAGGTCGAGGCATTAGCAAGGACAAATCCCAAGATTTCCCGGCAGGCTTGCCGGGGCCGCCATTGGTGGATTCCCCCCGCCAAGACTCCACCGCTCCACCGCACAGCGACACAAGTCACTTATCAGTGTGGTGTTGAGCCCCTAAGTGATTAAGTGGCTTCATTTGGCACGTGGTAGCCATTTGGAAGGGAGATTCCCCCTATATGACACCCGTCCAGAGGCATGTCATCAGACAGATAGAAGATCATTAAGCGGTGCGGCAGGCCTGTCGGGCTGCATCCTCAGCGTGACACCTAGCAGTGCATTTAATGCACTTTGTCCTAACTGCTAGAGTTAGGTATGATAGCACTGTTGGCTATCTAATCAGTAGATAATGACTATTTTGCCACTGCGGTAACCCCTTAGCATGTAAAAGGAGGGCCATGGCTACCTATAAAAGGATTCGAACCCTTGTACACTCATAAGCGGGTAGCTGCTCTCCCCGAGATGACCTTGCCGGGCTTGAGCGCTGCTTGTCCACCCCGTAAAAACCAAAGCAGTGGTATGGTTTTACGCTTATCTGCAGCCCGAACCTAGGTAAAAACCACCAGTGTCACCCTTTGTCGTGCTGCTCCATGGCTTCCGCTCTTTGTGCTACGTGATTTCCCCCCTACCGAACCACAGGGGGCTAATGGCCTCATAGGTGATCATGATCCACCATGACACTTACTGGCTTTGATTTAGTAGTGTATGGCTTCTTATCATCCCATCTGCTGATTTTGTTTGCAGCCTCGTCAGCTAATGAACCAGAGCTCTTGGAGGAGGTGGCCAATATCGAAAAAAGTGTAGTCGAAGAAGCAGTCAGGATTGCTGCCGAGAAGGCCACGAGCAGACTGCTGGGGATATTCAGGAATTCTTAAGAGTGATAGAGAGAACCCCCGGAAGAATATCTGGCCCAGATACAGTCATCGAGGAGAAGGCCCCTCTACAATCTATGAGACCTTTTCCCATGAACTATCCTCCGGACACGGCTCCGAAATCCAATCCTCGCTCAACCAATACCGGCAACTCCCGGCTCATCTTTCTCTACAAGCACATATTTTGAAGAAGAAATCAGACGCATACTGGCGCCGCTGTCCCAGAGAGTACAAGAAGCTGGTGATTTTGATGATGGCGCCAAAGATTTGGCTTTCTGGAATCCATGGCAGCCAGCCTCAAGCATGTGCAAAACAGGTACATCCTTAAATGGCAAGCAGTCAAGGAGCAGCGCAACTCCGTCGACCTCATAGAGCGGAAGCTAAGGGACAAGGGTAACAGACTGCATGTGGTACAAGAAGCCGTCCCATTCTTGTATGCCACAAGAGGAGGTGCTGACCATGGCCAAGGAGGACATCGCCACCTGGGAGGTCTGGTTGGTGCAGCGCGAAGTGCTTTTCAACACCAAGGAGAAAGACATTTCCGCCCGGGAAGGGATTCTCGAAGCTACCCTCCACGGCAAGGACGAGGAACTGAAGTCCCTTGTTCAACAGTGCACCAAGGATTTGGAGGAGAGCCACAAACACACTCTCAGCGCTCACCCTTGAGTCCTTAGCCCAACTAAAGAAGGTTACCGACGAGCTAGGTGCTGCATCTGTCGCCAAGACCAATATTGAAAACTAGTTGAGCAAGATGACGGAGGACCTTGCCGGTAGTAACAAGGAGATCATGGCCCTCAAAGAGGAAGCGTGGAAAGCAGAGGACACCCTAAAGGGAGTGCAGACGTAACTTTCCTCCAAGAGCCAAGACCTTGATACCGCCAGCAGCACCATCTCCAATATGAAAGCCAGGCTTGCATCTCTGGAGAAGGAATTGAATCTGCCGGTTTCCATGAGAAGCTGCTGATGACGGATTTGACCAAGGCAAGAGTTGTTCAAAAATACGAAGAAGACAAGCTGGAGAACCAAGTTCAGTAGCGCGACCTCTTGATCAAGAGCATGGTTTATATCGTTGAATGCCTCACTGCTCAGATCGCAAACATGGATATCAAGAGCTGGAACTTATCCGACGGCAAGCATTAAGTTCCAAGTGTCAAGATAACACTCTTCTTTGAAGGCTTGATCGAAGGGTTGAAGATGTATGAAGACGATAGGGCCACCTATTTTGTTGACGAATCCCGGAAGCTTGCTCGCGACGCTCTCTTCCTCGTCTTGAGAAACCTCGCCTTCTTCCACCGAACCTTGACCTCTTAGATGGTTTCAAGAAGCTGTCGCTAGGTGCCGACGTCTCTGCCACCGCGGAGAAGGCCGACCCCCTTGCTAACAGGGTCCTCTCAGTCCCCAGAGTTCAGGGAGGCTCCCAGCCCCAGCCTTAAGCCACCCTTGCTGCCATGCTATCCTGTACTTAGACACAACATGTATCACGTATGAGGTTCCATACTATTTTTGTTTTAATGCTTATTTCACTAATATTTATATGCGAACAAATGCCATCCCTCTTTTGTTCCTCCATCGGTATCCGTATGGTTAATTTCCTCGCGTACTTTGGTTGCCCGCCAACAGCATGTTGCCGCAATTTCTCTGAGGAACAGGTCCTTAGCATTCTGCTGGCAAGGACACACTGATGGTGAGTTTTTCCTTAATAGTCCTTGATGTTGCCACTCACTTTTTTGAGCGGACTTGAAACAAAGCAAGGGTGCAAACAAATACAGTAAAGTCCCATCGCACAGAGGACTCGCCATAAGAAACCTTGGTTGTCCGAGGGATGCACAAATGCGAGCTCTGAGGGAAGTTCACAAGCATGCCAACTTAGATTTTGTTCATGCTTCCCTCCTGTCCAGATGCATATTTGCTTACGCATATCATCCCCTCCTCCACTCGTGGTCGTACCTCCTCTTCGTGCCTCCTGGCGAAATTACACATGTATACCTACTTTCACCCTGAAAAGAGGGTAAACAGAAAGGGACAAAATGGAGAAACTAGGTAGTCCGTTAGTCACGTGCCCACCCTCGGCACGGCCTGAGGGGTCAACGTAAACATTCGCAACTAATGAAACACCGTGGAAGAGGGGAAAATTGGTCCCTCCCGCCTTTCCCTAACCTCCAATGGCCCCTCAGCGACCAGCGTGATAGACACGTTGGTGTATAGGGCCTTGTCGTGGTTTGCTTGCCGGGGGTGCCAACCGACGTATTCGCTCTAGCATTCATCTCGTGATTTACCCTTGGCAGGACAAATGCGGAAAGGAGCTTCATGCGGGCTTATCGACGTCGGTAGCATTGCCGCTGTGCAATCCGATCATTGGCGTGGAAGGAGGGAAAGGGGGGCCAAGTACGCACCATTCTCTTGTTCGTCAGACCGAGCGGTGCCTCTCGGGATTAGGCATGCTGGATCGAGGATCGCGAGAATGACCGTGCCGCTACTCGTCCCATCTCTCCTTCTGACTGTGTAAGGCACGACACCCATGCTATCTATGCTAGCCGTGCCACGCATAGCCCCGACGTCCCTCGCTCTCGCCGCTGTTGTTGCTGTGGCGGAGACGCGCAATGGAGTCTCAGAAGAGGGAGACTAGGGAGCATCATTGCTCCTCTTGTTCGAAGCCATGGATGAATAAGGTGATGATGAAGATCGACGCTCTATTCACAACTTCGGGTTCGTGTAAGCAACTCCCCCTACCCGGCGCGCCAAAGATGTCGTGGGTAGACACGATCACCTATGGGCCCAAGGGCCCCTTGTGGTTCGGCAGGGGGAGATGACATTGCACAAAGAGTGGAGGCCATGAGGCAGCACGACGATGAGACTCTAGTGATTTTTACCCAGGTTCGGGCCGCTGAGAAGAGTAAAACCCTACTCCTGCCACTACACCAAAAAAAACACATCCATGACATTTTGGGCTGAATGAATTTTTTTTGTCATGCTTACGACACTTCTATGATGATAATTGTGACAAAAGCACATATCATCATAGATGTGGTGGGCTCATACTTCTATGACAAAAAATCATAACAGAAAATGGGCTTTTTGTCCTAGGCGGGCCGTGGACGCACCTGCATGACATTCTTTGGGTCGTCCATGACGGAAAAAATCATGGTAGAAGCGTGGGCGAGGAAAATATCGGGGAGTTCCCGCTTACGGTGGGTGGTCACGGCCGAGCGATTCACGAAGGGATTGCATGTTTCTCTCGTACACGTACACGCGTGTGTGCGAGGCGTTGGGCTCTAACTGAACCGAGCGAGGCGTTCGCTTACTGAACCCGAGCGATTGCACCGACTATGTTACTGAACCTGAGCGATCGGTCCCTTGGCTATTAACTGAACCCGATTGAGAAATCCCTTGGTTGTTAAGTGAACCGATCAAGCAATTCCTTTGCTACTGCTGCTAACTGAAGCCGATCGAACCTGCTACCTCTTGATGAATAGTGACCATTGTTGGGGGTTGGATGAACAGTTCCCAGTGGGAGTTGGATTAGCAGGACCCCGTGGTAGTATAGTAGTAGGCTGTTGCCACTGCATGAATAGGACCCCAATCGAGGAGGTGGGGTGGATGAACAGGATCCCGTGGAGGGTTGGTTAAACAGTAGCCGGTGGAGGGTGGATGAACATGACCCCGTGGAGGGCTGGTTGAAAAGTAGCCGGTGGAGAGCTGGTGGAGGCAAGAGGAAGTCGACGGTGGATGAACAGTAGCAGGTGGAGGCTGGAGGAAGTCGACGGTCGATGAACAGTAGCCCGTGGAGGCTCGGGCGAGGCAGTAAATGGTGGATGAACAGTAGACCATGGAGTCTCGTTTTGTGGTACGCCACACCCCTCCTAATGAATAGGACCTCGTTTCAATCGTAGGCGCTCCAACACAAGTCTGTTTCCTCCGTTTTGCGGTACGCCACACCCCTCCCGATCAACAGCACCCTGTTTCGACCGTACACACTCAAACACAAGTCCGTTTCCTCTGTTCTGTGGTACGCCAGCCCCTTCCTGATGAGCAGGACCCCGTTTCTACCGTACGCGGTCGAACAGAAGGACATTCCTCCGTTCTACGATAAGCCAGAGCTTGTTTTGGCTATTCCGTCCAAGCCGGTTGGCTCCAGATGAACACGCGAAGCTGTTTACTTTGTTCCGACTCAGCCGGTTGGCTACCGATGAATAGGACGCAGTCGCTATACGCAATAGAGACCCCGCCCGTATGTATGTACGTAGCCATATTTACTATCTTGCAGCATGGTTGTACATACGTGTACACGATATAGACGGGACTACGTGACATGCTACGTTGGCGCCTATACATCAAAACGTGCTACTCCTTACTCGGCCATGGTACGTCACTGTAGAGAGGCAGATCGACCACTATGTACGTACACATTCGTGGCCAGACAGATAACGCTACCTTCACTTCAACCTGGTGGGTCCCGGCTGTCAGGGGGTAATAAGGCACGTCCTTCCGTGCAAAGGTAAAGCCGATGGGTCCCAGCTGTTAGGGGGAGTTTTTTTGTGAAATAAAGAGGCCCTTCCAGTGGGTTCGAGCTGTCAGGTGGAGGAATCATTATTTTGCGTGTAATAAGGAGGCACTTCCTTGCGTGCGGCCATGGACCCAGCTGTCAGCCTCTCCATGTATAGTCCTCTTCTGATGGGTGTCATTCGTTGACCGCGTTTACCAAGCCGCATGGACAGCACCCAGGCAGTGGACGATGGTGAGGCAGGGAACGACGCGGAGCCAGGGAACACACATAGGGTAGTACGAGGGTTAACTGGTTCGACTTTGGTGTGAGGCTGCCGTTGCCGTAGAATAACAGGGGGTGTGGGTGAGTAGAGGGATGGCCTGGCCAGTGGAGGGAGTAGGGTGGGGCGGTGAGGCCTGCATGGCAGCACAGCCGGCCACTAAAGGCTGGAGCAGGCAGTCCCGTCGGCACTAGTTTGGGCGGCTGGTGCAAGAAGATCGGAGATTGAAGAAACAGCAGGACCATTCGATTAAAATCCGTTGTTCGCTGCTACTAGAATCGTTTGTTGACTAAGTTGACAAAACCCTGCATACGCGTCAACTTAGTAGGCCCACAAGTCAGCCTCCGAACCGGTGCGCCCAAGATTTTAGTGGGAGGAATCATTTTTTCGCGTGATAAGGTGGCAGTTGCTTGCGCGCGGCCATGGACCATGGGGGTCCCTACTGTCAGCCTCTCCACGTACATCTCTATTCCAATGGCTGTCATTTGTTGAATGTTGACCACGTTGATCACGCCACGCCTAGAGCACCAACGCGGTGGACGACGGTGAGGCCTAGGAATGGAACGACCCAAAGCCGGCGAAGACACATCAGTGGATGCCCATGCTGAGGAGAGTATGACGATTGACTGGTTCGGCTGCGGCTGCCGTCACCGAAGAATAACAGAAGGTCTGGATGGGTAGAAGGATGGCCAGGTCAGCGGAGGGAGTACGGTGGGCCGATGAAGCCTACACGGTATCACAGCCGGCCACAAGAGGAGGGAGTAGGCAGTCCCTCCGGTGCTGGTTTAGGCGGCTGGAGCAGGAAGATCAGAGATTGAAGAAGCACGTCGGCCGTTGTATGGACATCCAACAGTCATTGCTGCTAGAATTGTGTGTTGACTATAAGTTGACAAAGCCTTGCGTAACAAGTCAGCCTCGAAATCTGTGGCGTGTACAATCCATTTGCTATTATTTTTATAATTCACATCCCATTTGCTAATTCATATGGAATTTATTGCAGCCCATTTTCCATTTTCAAAATTGCTGCCCATTTTCTGGTGAGTACCAGGGTTAAAAATTTGAACTAAAAAATATGCCAAATTTTAAAAATTCGCATATTTTTGCTGGGGAACAAAATTTTTTAAATCAAAAAATTAGTAGCCATACTAGTGCAAATTTAAAAATACAGTAGTACTATGTTATGTTAAAATCCAATGAAATGTAAAATAATCAATGAAGAACAAAAACAAAAAATGAAACTAATTGCCCATTTGCTATGTTCTTTTTGGAATTTGCAACCCCTTTCATATTACTTTTAAGATTTACTGCCCATACTCTCTGGCCAGGCCGGAATGCATCCCTCCTCGTCTTGAAAGATTTGCAGCCCAGTAAGTCATAGAAAACAAATAGGCCTTGCTTGGGTATTCTTCAAAAAGAAATAGTGGGCTACCTATTTTCCAAAAGAAAAAAAACTGCTGGGTTGGTCATGTTGTTAGACGGGCAACAGAGACCGCACAACCTAGTTTGTAGCCTTTACCTCTGAACAAATCCTCAAAAAAGGTGTTGTGCAATTGCGTCGTTAATTCACTATACATTGATAATGAAGTGTGTCCAAGATATCAGCAGGGTGGATTAGAGTAAAAAATGAGGGGATCATCTGAGTAATAAAGAGGCGCTTGCTTGTGTTCGGGAGTGGACCTGGTGGGTCCGTAGTGTCATACTCACAGCTATAGTCCTCTATCGATACACTATATTGACAGGGACGGACAGCGGCGCCGCTGCAAGCGCACCAAGGTGGAGGACGACGACGAGGCCTTGGACGGTAATGAATAGGAGCCGGGGAACATGCGGCATTATATCCATAGGCGGAGGGGAGTACGAGGGTTCACTGGTTCTAGTGCAGGGTAGGCTACCGTCGTTGGAGAAGAATAGGATGTTAGGGAGTAAAGGGATGGCCTGGACAGCATTTCAGGGTACGATAGTGGGGTGATGCAGGCACGGCAGTGCAACCAGCCATAGAAGGCGGGAATAGGCGCTCGCACCAGCGCAGATTTGGTTTTGGCGGCTGGACCGGTCAGGCCCAAAGCTCATTATGCTGGATTACAAGAATTAATTTTATATGGCTAAAACTTATTGTAAAATGCTATGGAGCACCTTTTTCTTCTTGAGGTTTTTTTTAGAAAATTTTCTTCTTGAGGTGTGAAGCCGAGCACATTCAAGCCCTGGGATAAAGTGGTGTCACCAATGTGTTGGGTTGTGTTGGGCATTCTTATTCAAAAATAATAATGGACCGGAACTATTTACGATGTTGACTACGATTCGCATGGGTCCGCGGGTTGCAGGAAAAAATGGTGGGAGAAAAAAGACTAGTCGCTATCTTTGCCTAAGAATAATATCGACTGAATGTAACAACACTCTCATAGGAAATAATATCCTCCTGTTAAAATTTGACTTTTCAAACCATAAATTGAAAGAACTGGTGCATGAGAATTTAGCTTTATTTATTTATTTATGTTTAGCGGACCATGAGCATGTACCTAGGCCAGATTCATGTGAGAGTCTCCCTTCCAATTAATTATGGGCTCCTCTATTGGGCCTTCATCACCGGGATGCATGTTATCTACATGTGGAAAATGTGTTCCATACCAAAAATAGTATGTGCTATGTACGGGGCACTAAAGGCTCGGACCATGCAACGACTCCCAAAACATTGTGTTTGTTGTTCTAACAACACATTTATTCAACCAACAGAGGAAATATACTATTGATTGTACATTGAAAACAACAGCGGCAACAACCAGGGTTGGGGGTGCAACAGAGCAGTAAGCAGGCCAGAAGAGTAAAGACGCAGCTCTCTCTTCCAAACCAAACATTATCCATCATTACAAAAGGGTAACCAAAAAAGAACAAATGTATGCATCAAACTAAATAAAGCTCCTACGACACCAAGTGTATGCATGTAACTAACTGGCTTAGTTAGACATTGCTATTTATTAAGTTGTGGACATTGGCTGACGGCTTGAACCAAATGGGTGCCTGGCGGGGGAAACTCTAGCCAGCAGGTCGAACTTTGATACTTGCGACCCTCTCTCCTGCTTTGGACTATAGAGTGTGGCGACACATATGAGGGTATGGTGCATGGTGAGACGCATGGTACGCTGTGTCCACACATTTTTGCCTGATGAACGAAACTGCGCTGCCACCATGATCCTTGCCGTCGGTTATCTTCTGGTTAATCGGATAATTTAGTCCGAGAAACAAAGAGCATGTACCAAGGCTACTTACTAGCCTCTAGTCAAAAATTCCTGAAGTCCCAAAGAAGTTGGGATCCTGCTCAAAGACCTTGCAGTGACTGTGATTGTATTCCACGAAACAACACGTCTGGTATGTGTGAACAATCATCAATCATTTCCCGTCATTTGATCGAGGTAGGAACCACCTGCAACTGCCATTCCACTTTTCTTTGAAAGGTTCTGGGATTGGGAAGGGTAGGGACACCAGGCGGCCTACAACATCATATCAAGTTGGAGTCAAATAAAAATGGCCTCGTACTGTAGTCAATCAAAAGAACAACATGTTATGAGCCTCAATATTTTTCAGTAAATGTTGACAGTAATATAAGCAAGTCATCATGATATCATAGGAAAGTAACATACTGTTGTAACAGCCGTTTGTAGCGATGACTGGAGTAGGACAGCAATATGTCCAGACATAGAAGGAGTCCACATCGTAAATGAAGCCCTTCTGTTCAATGGCATCAGAAAACCATGGGGGTGTATGATCCTATGATGGACGTGCAGATTTATCCACTTACCGCAGTGACCTATCAGATAGGCAAGACCACGGTTGAAGAACACAATTAACCTGAAGTCTTTATAATTCGCAGATCTTGTGGGCACTTGGCAGATTACAACATTGAGCAAATCAAACTTGGTATCATGTTGGCTACTGTAAGATTCCGAGTATTCTGGGCCGCGCTGCCAAAGCAATGCAGTGTTAATCAAAGGAAGGGGGATCAATCACCGGTTGTAGACCTCCACGAGCATCCAACTGCCGTGACCGTCGACGAGCACCATCCAAGACGTGTTGATGTCGACCCAGTACACACCGTTAATGTAGTTGAGGGTGACGGGGATCGGATCACAATCTAGGGTGTTGATGCTCGCCACCCTATGATTGTTATGCTGCGTGACATGCCATTTCTAAAGATTAGGCGGCATCAGCAAGTAGGAAGCTGGCTTAAAAAGCTCTGACCTAAGGGCTTTGAGTAAACGGTACAGCCCCGACAAGCTCGCGTCGAGCAGCATTCCAGCCACTCTTTCGGTGGACGCTGCTCGGTTCAGCCATTGTTAGTGTTTGGGTTACGGAAGAGGGGGTGGCGCCTAGCGGGGATGGAAGATTGGACGATTATGTGTGCACGAGGATGGAGAAGCGGATATGTGTTGCGGGGAGTGGACAGGTGATGATGACAATTTAGTAGCAGCACGCCGCTTGACTTATGAGACACATCACAATAGCATAGGGTCATATCGATGCCACACAACTTGCTTGAGCGATCATAGTATTAGTACAATAAATTAGAGTACCTACTACTATGTCCGAGTAGTATAATGGAGTACGAATCTCTCTACTACTAGCACCGGAGGAGTAGTATATTGTAAAATAGTTACAAACTTCAATGCTCGAGCGTGGAACGACTACGAACCGCCATGGTTGCTGAAAGGATCAAGAAGAGGTGCCTAAAGGGGCGGTGATTAGACCCTCAACAAGCAAAGACAACAGTTTTTAAGTTTTTCAACTTGAGGTTGGAAATTAGCACAATTTCAAGCATTCACAATAAAATTCAAGCAAGCGTGCAAAGAGTATACGAGCAGCGGAAAGTAAAGCATGCAACTTGCAAGAAAGTAAAGGGATGGGATTGGAGTGTGCAAACGCAGTTGGATACACGAAGATTTTTGGCGTGGTTCCGATAGGTGGTGCTATCGTACATCCACATTGGTGGGGACTTCAACCCACGAAGGGTAACGGTTGCGCGAGTCCACGGAGGGCTCCACCCATGAAGGGCCCACGAAGAAGAAACCTTGTCTATCCCACCATGTGATGAGGACATCAATACCATTGTTAGACCCATAGCCCCTGCTGCTATACATACTGGACCAATTACTAGAGCTCGTGCACGCCAACTAAATTACCAGGTACTTTCATTTCTTGGTAATGATTCTAATGTTCATGAGAATATGATGCTGCCTAAATTGGATACATTTGTTTTGCTTACAAATGAAGGGCCTAGCTTGGAGAAGGATGAACATTGGAGCAAGAGAAAGCATGGAGATGATGGCATGCGCAAGGGGAACAAGAACGGAGTTACGAGTGATGATTTCAGGTCTTTGAAGCCACCATAATGAGTGCATGAAGCCTTGGACGAAATATACAAGATGCCACTTCATAAATTTTGTCCAGAGGCTATTATAGGTGCTGCGTCACCTTTTTAATGGGCAAGGCCCATGTAATTTCGAAATACATTAGGCTATTTTTAGAGTCCGTATGTGTGGGGAAACAAGAGATAGGGTTGATTTCGGACCCCTCCACCAAGGGCCACGAAATTCCCCCTCTCTTCCTCCATATATACAGCCCTTAGGGCACCGTTTAGACTTTGGGTTTTGTTTAGATTAAAGTTCGCCATAGATGCAACTTCGCATACTTCGTTTGTGTTCAACGACCAGACAAAGGCGTCACAGAACCCCACCTTGATCAATAAAGCTTTCATCTTATATTCGCAATATCCAGATTGCAATCTTAGTTTCTTGCTTGTTCTTCATTTGCTCGCAGGAAACAGACCCTCGTGGTCAGGTTGATCGTGCTCCGGCGTGGTCAATAACCTCTCAGAGTTGGTTTAGCGATTGCTAAGGCGCGACGTCCTCGCACGTTCATAGTCGGATCGTCAAAGTAGACTTCCACCAAAGCGAAATCCATCATCTCATCGAAAGACGGGACACCTTTGCCTCTATCAAGTGGTATCAGATTTCCAGGTTGCTCGGTGAGATTTTACAGTTTTTTGTAGTTTAGATCGAGTCTGTTCTTCAGACCTACAGTCCACGAAAAAGCCACAAAAAATTAGGGTTAGTTCATCATATCCGAACCAATCTGAGCCTTTGCATAATCTTTTTAGGGTTTTGCTTTGTTGAATTTGCGGTTGCATCGTCGTGTCTAGTTGCTGGTCTTAGTGTCTAGTCTTTTAGAGTTTCGAGTTCTGGTCATAAGTTGTCACGCCGCCACCGCACCATCATCATCGCCCCTGCCACCTACCACCACCGCTCCGAATCCGTATCCATATACCACCACCAATCCGTGTCCATATACCACCACCTATCCATATCCATATACTACCACCGCTGCCATATACCACCACCATATATCCACCACCAATCCGAGTTCCTTTCATATTAGGTTTGTTTTCGAGATTCATCTAGTTTCCGATTCGTGTTTCCTTGCGGAGTAGGTTTCGGGAAAAAAAATCTAGCTATCCTATTTTCCGAAAACCACCCTCCGTTTAGGCCCAAAATTTTCCGAAAACGCACTTGTCAAAAAAAATTCTGGCTATCCTATTTTTAGGTGTTTCTAAGTGTATTGAGACAGTCGCCGTTATAGAAAGTTTTTTTTGACCCATTTCCAATTTTTGGGTCTGGGCAGTCGAAAAAAAAATTGGTCGAAAAAATTTTCATGCCCATCCTGTCAGTTTGACCTAGGAAGAGTTTTGAGACACTCGCCATTATAGTGATTCTTCGCAAAAAAAAGAGCAGCGCAAAAAAAAGCATCACAAAAAAAAGCGATTTTTTTTCCAAAGTGTGCTTTTCCCTTGTTTACGTGCAGCGCCGTGATTTTGTTAGTGTTCTAGGCTCGCGTCTCTAGCACGGTCTAGCCTAGGACCAGCACAGTACTGTCGTTGAGCGTTTATTCAACTTTGCATCTCTGAATTGATTATTGCTGACCCTTTTTGCTACCATATTATAAGGCTTCCCAGCTCCACATACATCTACGTCGTGCGTTTGACTCTCCCTGGTAATCGCTCTATCCAAGCTTTGAGAGTTTTGACTACAACGGTTCCCGGTCACCGCCTGCTGCTGGGTAAGAACTCGTAAGAATTTGAGATTTGCTTCACGGATTTGTGACACCCACCACCACCTCTTGTTAGTAGTCTGTAGGATCATATTCTGTGTGTTTCTATTGCTGCTAACCATGCCAGGATCACAAGCCGACGAAACTGACTGGGAGAACATGAAGAATAAGGATTGGCATGATAAATTTCAGCAAATGATGAGTGGAGAGGTGCAAGATGTGTTAAACAGATTTGAAGAGGCCATGGAGAAGATAGATGGCATGGAGAAGATGTTCGAAACAAAGCTTGATATCAAGTTTAATGAATTGCTCGCGCATCTTCCACCACCACCACCCGCTGCACCTAACGCACCTCTCCAACAACAACAACAACGACTACCTCCACGTCGCGAAACAGACCTTCGCCGAGCGAGCCGTGTCCCTCTTGCGTTTGGCCAAACTGTTGGTGCTGCTGTTGATACTTGTGTGGCTCCTGCTGCTGATGTGGAGGAGGATGATTATGTGGGAGATTACGAGGATGAGGTTGATCAAAATCAGAACTACGTGCAACCACCTGCACCACACCCACCAGGTCGTCCACATGCAAATATTTGCAATGGTAGGCCTGCACCACCACCTTAGGTACGAGAGGATGTCCATATTCCTAAACTGAAATTGAATATTCCACCATTTGAGGGTAGATATGTTCCTGATATATATCTTACTTGGGAGTTAGAAACTGAACAACGATTTACATGTTTACAATATCCTGAGGAGAGACAGGTTGCTACTGCTGTTTGTGCTTTCACTAGTTTTGCATGTGTATGGTGGTCTGAACATTGTAGATTATATCCTATTCCAACTACTTGGGCTGCTTTGAAAACTGCTATCGTACGCGTTGGGTTCCACCATATTATCAACGTGAATTGCTTCAAAAATTGCAGCGTTTAAGACAAGGGAAAAATTATGTACAAGAATATTATCAGGAATTACAAACTGGCATGATTAGATGTGGTATTGTTGAGGAGAATAAAGCTATGCTTGCATGTTTTCTGGGTGGATTAAATAGAGAGATTCAGACCATTCTAGACTATAAGGAGTATACTAATATCACTCGTTTATTCCATCTTGCTTGTAAAGCTGAACGTGAAGTGCAGGATCGACAAGCATTGGCGCGAACTAACTTTTCTGCAGGCCAACCTTCATCATGGACACCGCGTGCATCTTCTACTTCAACTGCACCAGCACCTCAATCAGGTGCCTCCTCCAGTCGTGATACAAGAAAACAGGCACAACCACCATTATCTGCCAAGAGCGCACCTGCCGGGCCTGCACAGAGTTCTTCTTCTTCCATGGCATCAACAAGGCACACAAGTGATATTATTTGTCGTCGTTGTAAGGGAGGAGGTCATTATGCGAGAGAATGCAAATCTCAGCGTGTGATGATTGCTACCGAGGATGGTGGATATGAGTCCGCTAGTGACTATGATGAGGAGACTTTGGCTCTTATTACACGTGAAGAACATGGTGGAGATGATTCTGATCATGAGATGCAATACATGGCTCCTGAAGACGCTGACAGGTATGAATGTTTAGTTGCTCAACGTGTTTTGAGTGTGCAGGTCACACAAGCTGAGCAAAATCAGAGGCACAATTTGTTCCATACCAAGGGAGTTGTGAAGGAATGTTCTGTGCGCGTCATCATAGATGGAGGTAGCTGCAACAACTTGGCTAGCATGGAGATGGTGGAGAAGCTTTCTCTCAGCACAAGACCACATCCACATCCTTACTACATCCAATGGTTCAACAACAGCGGCAAGGTTAAGGTAACACGTACTGTTCGTGTGCATTTTATATCTCTACATATGCTGATTATGTTGATTGCGATGTGGTACCTATGCAAGCATGTTCCTTATTACTTGGTAGACCATGGCAATTTGATAAAAATTCTGTACACCATGGTAGAAAAAATCAGTATACTCTTGTTCATAAGGATAAAAATATTACTTTGCTTCCTATGACTCCTGATTCTATTTTAAAAGATGATATTAATAGAGCTAATAAAGCAAAACAGGAGAAGAATAAGAGTGAAAATCAGATTGTGGCAAAAGAATTTGAGCAACAAATGAAGCCTTATAATAAACCATCTAGTGTTGCTTCTGAAATTAAATTGAAAAGTGCATGTTTATTTGCCACCAAATCTGATATTGATGAGCTAGATTTCAGCAAATCTGTTTGCTATGCTTTTGTGTGCAAAGAGGCATTATTTTCATTCGAGGATGTGCCTTCCTCTTTGCCTCCTGCTGTCACTAACATTTTGCAGGAGTTCGCTGACGTCTTTCCACAAGACGTGCCACCGGGATTACCGCCTATTCGAGGGATTGAGCATCAGATTGACTTAATTCCCGGTGCTTCATTGCCAAACCGTGCGCCATACCATACCAATCCAGACGAGACGAAGGAGATTATGCGTCAAGTACAAGAGCTTCTCAACAAAGGTTATATACGCGAATCCCTTAGTCCTTGTGATGTTCCTATTATTCTAGTGCCGAAAAAGGATGGTACATCACGTATTTGTGTTGATTGTAGAGGCATTAATAATATTACTATTCGTTATCGTCATCCTATTCCTAGGCTAGATGATATGCTTGATGAATTGAGTGGCTCTACAATATTCTCCAAAGTTGATTTGCGTAGTGGATACCATCAAATTCGTATGAAATTGGGAGATGAATGGAAAACAACATTTAAAACTAAGTTTGGATTATATGAGTGGTTAGTCATGCCTTTTGGTTTAACTAATGCACCTAGTACTTTCATGAGATTAATGAACGAAGTCTTACGTGCTTTCATTGGACGATTTGTGGTAGTTTACTTTGATGACATATTGATTTATAGCAGATCTTTGGAAGAACATTTGGAACATTTACGTGCTGTTTTTACTACTCTACGTGATGCACGTTTGTTTGGTAACATTGGGAAGTGCACCTTTTGCACCGACCGAGTATCTTTTCTTGGCTATGTTGTTACTCCACAGGGAATTGAAGTTGATAAAGCCAAGATTGACGCTATTGAGAGTTGGCCGCAGCCCAAAACGGTCACACAAGTGAGGAGTTTTCTTGGCCTCGCTGGATTCTATAGGCGTTTTGTGAGAGATTTCAGCACCATTGCTGCACCTCTCAATGAGCTTACAAAGAAAGATGTGCCTTTTCTTTGGGGTACCGCACAGGAAGAAGCCTTCACGGTGTTGAAAGATAAGTTGACACATGCTCCTTTACTCCAACTTCCTGATTTTAATAAGACTTTTGAGCTTGAATGTGATGCTAGTGGAATTGGATTAGGAGGTGTGTTATTACAAGATGCCAAACCTGTTGCATATTTTTCTGAAAAATTGAGTGGGCCTAGTCTGAATTATTCTACTTATGATAAAGAATTATATGCTCTTGTTCGGACTTTAGAAACATGGCAACATTATTTATGGCCCAAAGAATTTGTTATACATTCTGATCATGAATCTTTGAAACATATTAAAAGTCAAGCTAAACTGAATCGTAGACATGCTAAATGGGTTGAATTCATTGAGACTTTCCCTTATGTCATTAAACACAACAAGGGAAAAGAAAATGTTATTGCTGATGCATTGTCTCGTCGCTATACTATGCTTTCACAACTTGACTTCAAAATATTTGGTTTGGAGACCATCAAAGATCAATATGTGGATGATGCTGATTTTAAAGATGCACTACAAGAAATATGTCAACTTGTGACCTTCTGTCAGTGACCCTTAAAGAATTGGTCATAGATTTATGACCATTTGAGACCAATTGGTCAAAAGCTGTTCGAGGGGCTCCAAACCCTAAACCATTGCGACCATTTTGGTCAGAAAGGTCATAATTTCCTTACATGAAATGGTCATAAAGCTAACAGCGCTAGTCCGCTGCCTTATTTCTAGTTGTTAACGACCAATATAGATGGTCATAGCCTTGTAAATTGTGGTGGGTTGCTATGACTAGGCGCCACCTCATCAGTTTTGCCTATGTGTCATGTCCATGTGGCAGTTTTTGCCCTAGGTTGTGAAGCAACCTATATTTCTGTCATTCCCAAAATTCCCAAAAAAATCTCATAAATTCTTTGGGTCATATCTTCGTCAAATATGTAAAAACCTTCCTTGCCTAGTTCAAAAATAATTCAAAAATATTCATTTTCCTATTCTGTTCAGAGTAACAGTTTGTGAAGGAAGTACCACTTTGGCATGTCCAAATAGTATCCATTTTCTACAGTGCTTTCCTATGCCCAAATAACCATCCTCCACCAAATGCCAGCTCAATCCATTCATTATTTTGAGCCGAGCTTCAACATTCGTATTTATGTCCAGTGTGGTGGTTTGCAAAGCAAATACCACCTAGGCTCCTCCTTTTGAGCTGAAAATTTGTGAAAACGGTCTTCTTAGTAACTGATCATCCTCAGCCAAAACTCACGCCCATTAGCCATGTACATTTCCCGTACCGCTAATCAAACACTTGGCTGCTAATTCATGTTTGAGCATCGATTGGTCTCCTCGTGAGAATCTTATGTTGTAATTTTCTTCCTAGCACCAACCTGGGGAGTGCCCAACCCACTAGACATGCCTAGGCTTCCCAGAACACATGGCAACGCCACGGTCACGCGGTGACCACGCGGCGGGCATGCGAGTTTACGCGCTCTAGAGTTGGGGCCCTCGGCCGCCGCCCAAACCTCGATGTATCGCCACCAAACCATGTATTTATGATTAAATAGGTCCTTATGTAACTAGAAATGATTTTTTGCAAAATATATATAGCAAACTATGAGGCAGCTGCAGTTCAAATTTGACCCGCTTCCAACTGAATCGGCAGAAATTTGTCTTTTTCACGAGAGGTGGATCAAAAAATTTTGCACCAGACCATTTTGTCAATTGTGCATTAAATATGGCCTAGTATTTTATAAAAATGATTTGGTCCAATTTTGCAACAATTATTTGGTAGTTCCTTCACAAAAAAACCTCCTTTCGGGCACTCGAAAAATGGAAAATGAATTTTCCGTGCAAAGAAAATGAAAAGTTCCTTAGGCAACATTGTTTGTCATTCCAGTATGCACCCTTGTGCACGATATGAGGTCATTTGAACAAACTATGCTATGAATGTGGCCATAAGATTGATCATTTGGCTTGAAAGCCATGAATCTTCACACTTGATAGCTCATTTCTGAGAACACTTTTTTAAAATAATTACCGTATTACAAGTTTATTATTTTTCCTGGAAACTTGGTCACATATAATGACACAATGCGAAGGTTTTCCAATTTTTTGATTTTTTTTGAATTTTTTATGCCCGTTTCAAAATACGGTCAAAACGGCGGGCTTGACCGTTCCTAGCTAGTGGTTGAATCTTGGAATTTTTTTGGTGTTTCTATGATTAAATAGGTGCTTATGTACCTAGAAATGATTTTTGGAAAAAATAAAGAGCAAACTATGAGGCAGTTGCAGTTCAAATTTGACCCGCTTCCAACTGAATCGGCAGAAATTTGTCTTTTTCACGAGAGGTGGATCAAAAAATTTTACACCAGACCATTTTGTCAATTGTGCATTATATATGGCCTAGTATTTTATAAAATTGATTTGGTGCAATTTTGCAACAATTATTTGGTAGTTCCTTCACAAAAAAACCTCCTTTTGGGCACTCGGAAAATGAAAAATGAATTTTCCGTGCAAAGAAAATGAAAAGTTCCTTAGGCAACATTGTTTGTCATTCCAAGATGCACCCTTGTGCACGATATGAGGTCATTTGAACAAACTATGCCATGAATGTGGCCATAAGATTGATCATTTGGCTTGAAAGCCATGAATCTTCACACTTGATAGCTCATTTCTGAGAACACTTTTTTAAAATAATTACCGTATTACAAGTTTATTATTTTTCCTGGAAACTTGGTCACATATAATGACACAATGCGAAGGTTTTCCAATTTTTTGATTTTTTTGAATTTTTTATGCCCGTTTCAAAATACGGTCAAAACGGCGGGCTTGACCGTTCCTAGCTAGTGGTTGAATCTTGGAATTTTTTTGGTGTTTCTATGATTAAATAGGTACTTATGTACCTAGAAATGATTTTTGGAAAAAATAAAGAGCAAACTATGAGGCAGCTATAGTTCAAATTTGACCCGTTTCCAACTGAATCGACGGCAATTTATCGTTTTCATCAGAGGTAGATCAAAACTTTTTACACCCAACCATTTGGTCAACTGTGGTTTAAATATGTCCTAGTATTTTAGAAATTTGATTTGGTACAATTTTGAAACAATTTTTTGGTAGGCCCTTCACAAAAAAACTCATTTTGGGCACTCGAATAATGATTAAAAATAGCTACAAAGATAAAAAATTGCATGCAAACTGGCTATCATCCGTAAAATATGGTATAAATTGATAGAAAATTTTAGTTGTGCCATTTTGCAAAATACTTTTGATAGCTACTTCAGAAAACCCTTCTAGTTTTAGTACTTAGAAACTATTCTAAATCATAATTTTTCTGAACCAATCAGAGCTCTTCACACGGATCACCCCCCCTTAGCTGATCTGGACCGTCCACATCCGACGGATCCAACGTCTCTCACTCCCCCTCTCAACCCAACCCAACCCAAACCCTAGCAGCCCCTCTCTCCCACATCGTCGCCGCCACCCACCCCGATCCCATCCCTCCCCTCGTCTCCCTCCCAAGCCCAACCACTTCCTCTGCCCTCTTCCTCGATCCCGTGGCCGCCGCTGCCCCTCATCTCCACCGGCACTAGGCTTCCCCGCCGGCGACCTCACTGCCCTTCTCCCGCATCGCTGCCGCCCCCACCCTCGCGCGTCGACGAACGGACCAATCCCAAATCCTCGAACCCTACCCGCTGCCCTGTCCCTCCGACCTGGATCCCCCTCCATGCTGCCGCACGACGGCGAGGACGACGGCGCCAGCGCCGGCGACCGCGACGAGCGCCTCTTCGTGGGCGTGCGCTTCACGCTCGTTGGCTTTGACCCCGCCTCCGAGTCCCAGGTGCACCCGCCCGCCCGCCTCGACGCGGTTCCCGCTGCCACGCCCCCCTTTTCATTTTGGTTCCGGTGTCTCGTCGTCACCACCTCACTCTCCTCCGCCCGTCGATGACCAGGCCGGGGGCGGAAGCCGCAAAGCCGGCGAATCGATCTCCTCGCCACCACCTCCCTCTGCTCCGCCCGTCGATGTGCAGACCGGGAGCCAAATCTTCGAAGCCGGGGGATCGAGCTCCGCTGCTGCACGCGCCGGGGAGCAGGTAATGGCGCGTCTCTTGCGCTTGAGATGTCACGACCTGATGTGTTCCCTTTCGAGTTATTCGAGTTCGACTAAGCGTTTCTTGGTTTCTTTCGAGTAGGCTGGATTGCCGAAGGCCAAGAAGACGATCTTGAGAAAGATAATCAGCTCCGGCAAGGACAAGGTATAGCCTGAATCTTGTGCTTCTTGATTACTCTGTGATTTTTTTTGAATTAGACAACAAAGGTGGAAGGCAAGGTGGCTGAATTCTGATGCAACGTGATCTGTGCTCTGCTCCTTTGATGTTTCTGAATTCTGATGTGAAAGCATGTCCACATATGTAGAACTGTGCTCTGTGCATGACTAGTGATCGATGGTGACTATTCCTGTAGTGGATACATCTGTAGAACTCATGCACTTCTGTAGGTTTCTGATGTGGAACACCTACGCATTACTAGCATGGAAATATGGATTAAGTTTCCTGGAATTTGAGCACATGAATGGACTGTTAATTAATCCGTTAAGGTACACAAGGAGTTTGTTTAATCTAGAAATTGTACAAATCTGCAGCATGCATACTTCAGGTTGTTAAATAAGGAAGGAGCTCGGGGTTTAGTTCCACGCAACAGGGGTTGGGTAGATTCCTTGCAACCTCTAGAAATTAGTCCGAAGGATGAATCATTGTTGTAATTTGTAAAGCTCTCAAGGAAAGTAGTTTAGCCAAAATATTTATTGTGGACATTCTGTTAGCTAGTGTGCATTGCCAAGTACAACTATTCTACTTTGTATGGAATCATCTATAGATATTATTTCTTTTAAGTGTTGCTGGCTATATTAAAATTATACCCCGAGGCACTGTAGCATTAGTGTGTTGTTTCGCTTTTGGTCTTCTCTATCTATGCCTATAAGTCAGGTTGTTTTTGTGGCATCCAGGGGCACAATGCTGGAGCTGGTAGGCAAGCTAGCACCCATGGATTCGTGAACTGGCTTGGATGTGTACTTGGTCGCCGGGGTTGGATGAGGACGACGGTAACGAGGTGAGACCATCGTGATCCACCCTCCCACTTCTTTCTCATGATTTCGTAACTGCTCAACATGTTGATCTGTTCTGAACATCTGAAACTTGCTGTGTGCAGGGTGACTAGTGATGCGGCACGCCAAGCAGCATCAGGGGAAGGGGGTCTCCTGCTCGAGGAGTAGGGGCGCACCCAGCCGGCAGCCCTGTCCTGCTTGAGGGGGGGGAGAGGGGTCTGCTCCTCTGCTTCCATTGCGACCGCGGCAGGTAGCTCCTCCATCTCCCTCCCCCTCTTCATGTGCTCACTACTTCTGCTGCTAAGTTGATGAATATGTGATGCACTTGTGCCAAGGAATTTTAGAGGGATCTGTATGAACAAGTCATGTTTTTATTTTATTTTATTTAGGTTGTTAGTTACCAAACAGAGAGAGAAGATGAGCTCCTGCTTGGATTTTTTCTGCCAGCACATGATTTGTATGTATGCAATCATCATCTTGCGTGTGTGAGCTGATTCCTTGCTTGGGCGAAGTGTTAGTGTCGATTTGTTGTGGTGGTGCTCATCTGGCCATTGATTTGTTGCTGATAATTAGGTGCTAAAGAATGCTGCAGGTTTATTAGGATGTGGCTGAAACCATCGGATGTCCTTCGTGGACTTGCTATCAATACTTGTCTCATGTTTTGTTTCCTTTCTGGACATGTTATGGTTCAAGTGTTGCTGCTGTTTAGTACTAAGTGCTTAACTTAACTAAGCTTGAGCTACTAAAACCCACTCTCAAATTAATGAAATTCCTGTTTTGTGAAACTTCAATGTTGAGCTCCTCTCCTCGCTGAGCCGTGGCCGTTGATTTTCATTTCGTCCACCACCACTCCAGCTACCTTCTTGTGTAATCAAATTTTGCTCCTGTATGTATGTATGTATGAGGCTGGGTAGTTCAACTCTAGTTTTCCTTCTACCAAACAGATTGAACTTTTAATGCTTGCTACACATGCTTGTGTACCTAAACATTCTGTACATTTGTTGTTGTTGTTGACTGTGCAGTCTAAAAACACACTGTCTTTTCTTTTCATGTGTAACAGCCAAGATGATCTGCTTTACACTTACAATTCATGTTGACTAAATCCGAGCAAGTCTCCTTCCAGTTCCACCATAAGCAACACACTGCAGGTACAGCTCAAATCTTGCTCTATTTCTTTTTTGTGTTGGCTCGATCAGGTTTCTCCCAAATCTAGTTGATCGGATATCATCATGCTATCTTGTTCCTTTCAGTATGTGCCCACGTATATTTAAGCTGCACCTGATTATATATAGGCATAGCATGGGCTCGGACTTTTAAGCATGCCACATCTCGTTCTGTTTATGTAGCCACCATGTTACATGTTCTATACTTACAGTTCCTGGCGATGTATTCAAGCCTGTGAACACATATATTTACACGTACCCCTGTTTATATCAAGGCCTCCCTGGTAGGTTCTTTTTATATGCTGCATTCAGATTCATCATGTGATTATTAGTTATTTTTAACCAATGCTAGACCTAGCATGTAATCTCTAATGATGTTTGTCTTTGTGTTCAGGAGCTCCAGGTCTACAAAATGAAGTTCGAAACCATATAGCTCTACTCAGCAAAGAGTCGTCTCTTCTATTTGATTGTAATAGAATGTAAATATTGTAATATTGTAATAGTAGGCATATCTGGGTTGTAATAACTATGTACAGATTGTAGTAGACTTAGTTAGTTTTATTTGATGAACTACATTTGTATTGTTCTGTTTGAAATATTGATTATGTACGTGATTTGAAAACGTGTGGAATGGAAACCTAACTTGTGGGATTCACTTATGAAAATAATCTAAGCAGTTTTGAATTTTATGTCAAGTGGGCCCAGTGTGTGAGAAGATGACAAGTGGGACCAGCTCCAAAATATAATGGCCCAAACAATGTTAAAAGACCCGGCCTAGAAATAAATAAAAGGCTGAAATGGGTTGGCCCATGTAACTTACAGAAAAAAATATTAAAAGGCTGAATTAATGGGCTAGGCCCATGTAGAAAACCGAATCGGACCGGGCTGAATCTTGTGCCACATCAGCTTGCCACGCTGGATGCCTACGTGGCCTGGGGAGGTTGCTAGTGACCAAAACGCCACAGTAGGAATATTTTGGTCGTAAACGTCTTTGACCATTCCAGAAGAAAGGTCGCTATAGTCAGTTTACGACGCCCAGCTTTTGACCTTCTGTTTTTGGTCACAAAAAGGTCATAAATGGAAATTTGTGACCTTTCAGTGACCAATAGTGGTGGTCATAAGTTGACATATTTCTTGTAGTGATGTAATGCAGAATTGTAAAGTAGGAAGAATGTGGAACAAGTTCGTCGTTAACGATGGATTTGTGTTTCGTGCTAACAAGCTATGCATTCCAGCTAGCTCTATTCGTCTTTTTTTGTTGCAGGAGGCGCATGGAGGATGATTAATGGGACACTTTGGCGTGAAGAAGACGGAGGACGTACTTGCTACACATTTCTTTTGGCTAAAGATGAGACGGGATGTTGAGCGTTTTATTGCTCGCTGCACTACATGTCAAAAAGCTAAGTCACGACTCAATCCTCATGGTTTATATATGCCTTTGCCTGTACCTAGTGTTCCTTGGGAGGATATATCTATGGACTTTGTTTTAGGTTTACATCGAACAAAGAAGGGGAGGGATAACATATTTGTTGTCGTGGATAGATTCTCGAAAATGGCACACTTTATACCATGTCATAAAAGCGATGATGCTGTTAATGTTGCTGATTTGTTCTTTCGTGAAATTATTCGCTTGCATGGTGTGCCAAATACTATTGTTTCAGATCGTGATACTAAATTTCTTAGCCACTTTTGGAGATGCTTATGGGCTAAGTTGGGGACTAAACTGCTTTTTAGTACTACTTGTCACCCCCAAACTGATGGACAAACTGAAGTAGTCAATAGAACATTGTCTACTATGCTTAAGGCTGTTTTGAAGAATAATAAGAAAATGTGGGAGGAATGCTTGCCTCATATTGAATTCGCTTATAATTGTTCATTGCATTCTACTACTAAGATGTGCCCTTTTGAAGTTGTGTATGGTTTCCTACCTCGTGCACCTATTGATTTGTTGCCTCTTCCATCTTCGGAGAAGGTTAATTTTGATGCTAAACTACGTGCTAAATTGGTTTTAAAAATGCATGAGTTAACTAAGGAAAATATTGAGTGTATGAATGCTAAATATAAACTTGCTGGAGATAAGGGTAGAAAACATGTTGTGTTTGCACCTGGAGATCTTGTTTGGTTACATTTGCGTAAAGATAGATTTCCTGATTTGCGCAAATCAAAGCTAATGCCACGTGCTGATGGTCCCTTTAAGGTGTTAGAGAAAATGAATGATAATGCATACAAACTTGAGCTGTCTGCAGATTTTGGGGTTAGTCCCACTTTTAACATTGCAGATTTGAAGCCTTATTTGGGTGAGGAAGATGAACTTCCGTCGAGGACGACTTCATTTCAAGAAGGGGAGGATGATGAGGACATCAATACCATTGTTACACCCACAACCCCTGCCGCTATACATACTGGACCAATTACTAGAGCTCGCGCACGCCAACTAAATTACCAGGTACTTTCGTTTCTTTGTAATGATTCTAATGTTCATGAGAATATGATGCTGCCTAAATTGGATACATTTGTTTTGCTTAAAAATGAAGGGCCTAGCTTGGAGAAGGATGAACATTGGAGGAAGAGAAAGCATGGAGATGATGGCATGCGCAAGGGGAACAAGAACGGAGTTACGAGTGATGATTTCAGGTCTTTGAAGCCACCATAACAAGTGCATGAAGCCTTGGACGAAATATACAAGATGTCACTTCATAAATTTCGTCCAGAGGCTATTATAGGTGATGCGTCACCTTTTTATTGGGCCAGGCCCATGTAATTTCGAAATAGATTAGTATAGGCTATTTTTAGAGTCCGTATGTGTGGGGAAACAAGAGATAGGGTTGATTTCGGACCCCTCCACCAAGGGCCACGAAATTCCCCCTCTTTTCCTCCATATATACAGCCCTTAGGGCACCGTTTAGACTTTGGGTTTTGTTTAGATTAAAGTTCGCCATAGCTGCAACTTCGCGTACTTCGTTTGTGTTCAGCGACCAGACAAAGGCGTCACAGAACCCCACCTTGATCAATAAAGCTTTCATCTTGTATTCGCAATATCCAGATTGCAATCTCAGTTTCTTACTTGTTCTTTGTTTGCTCGCAGGAAACAGACCCTCGTGGTCAGGTTGATCGTGCTCCGGCGTGGTCAATAACCTCTCAGAGTTGGTTTAGCGATTGCTAAGGCGCGACGTCCTCGCACGTTCGTAGTCGGATCGTCAAAGTCGACTTCCACCAAAGCGAAATCCATCATATCATCGAAAGACGGGACACCTTTGCCTCTATCACCATGGCCATCACCCACGAAGGACTTGCCTCACTTGGGTAGATCTTCACAAAGTAGGCGATCTCCTTGCCCTAACAAACTCCTTGGTTCAACTCCACAATTTTGACGGAGGCTCCCAAGTGACACCTAACCAATCTAGGAGACACCACTCTCCAAAAGGTAATAGATGGTGTGTTGATGATGAACTCCTTGCTCTTGTGCTTCAAATGATAGTCTCCCAACACTCAACTCTCTCTCATAGATTTGGCTATGGTGTAAAGATGATTTGAGTGGATAGCAACTTGGGGAAGGATAGAGATCAAGATTCTTGTGGTTGGAATGGGATGTCTTGGTCTCAACACATGAGTAGGTGGTTCTCTCTCAGAAAATGAATACTGGAAGTGTAGGCATGTTCTGATGGCTCTTTCCACGAATGAAGAATGGGTGGACGGGTATATATAGCCTCCACACAAAATCTAGACGTTACATACAGATTCCCAAACTCGGTGAGATTGAATGGTAAAACTCGGTCAGACCGATTCATGTCAAAATGTGAACGTTAGAGTTTTCGGTGGGACCAACAAGGTCAACTCGGTGGGACCGATGTGCAAGGGTTAGGGTAAAGCCTCAACTCGGTTTGACCGATTGCAGAAACTCGGTGAGACCGATTTTGGTAACGAGCAAACTATGTATTGGTCAAGCAAACTCGATGGAACCGATTGCACAAACTCGGTGAGACTGGAATTGTTGCAACATGTCACGGAGAGTTTGCAAGCCCATCTCGGTGAGACCAAGATCCCATCAGTGAGACGGAACTGGTTAGGGTTTGGCAGTGGCTATGTCAAATGAACTCGGTGGCGTCGGATATATCAAATAGGTGGGGCTGAGTTTGACTTTTAGGTTTAGGACATATGTGGATATGAGAAAGTGGTTGAGGGCTTTGGAGCATATCTCTAAGCACTTTGAGCAAGCAAGCCATTAAGCAAAACCTCATCCCCTTTTAATAGTATTGGCTTTCGTATGGACTCAATGTGATCTTGGATCATTAAAATGAAAAATGTAGATTCTTGAGCTTTTGCCAATGTTTGTCCTTAGCATCTTGAAGGGGTTCCACATCCTCTTGTCCATGTCCATGCCACTCCAATGTTGAACTCATCTGAAATATACTAGGTAGAAGTATTAGTCCAATAAGAGATATGTTGTCATTAATTACCAAAATCACCCAGGGAGTACTTGTGCTTTCAATCTCCCCCTTTTTGGTAATTGATGACAACATACGTCAAAGCTTTAGATAAATATGTAAGGAAATAGCAAGTAAAGCTTTGGAAAGACATGCAACATGCATTAGCTCCCTCTACATGTATGCAATCATGTGATGATAGATCATACGAGTATGAGAATGCATAAACATGATAGAGTAAGCAATGAGTTACATGTGTCTTGGCTATATGCATCAGAGCAAATGGTGTAGATACTGGAAATATACCTTCATGTTCATCAATATATCCTGTAAACAATATATACTACAGCAATAGATCTTCATGCACATGAGTGTGATGCATATACTTACCTTGTGGTATTGAACTAGCTTTGGAGGAGATGAACCTGAGTAAACAAGGTTAGATAACACAAGAACATCTACTAGACAAAGTAAGAACAGGAGAACACAAGAATACCAAGACTGGGATGACATGTAGAGAGTGAGTACCAGGTGCTCTATTTAGTTATAGACTTCTCCCCAAGAATAAAGATATGCAATGAATTCCAAAGATTTTCTTCCCTTATGAGTCTTTCTCCCCCTGAATCTGACATAGGATAATGGGAGAAGATAGGGTAATAGAAAATCAGAGCAAACAAGAAAATCAGAGCAAGATTAAAACATAACATATACTATCATGTCTTTCCCCTCTTGAAGACATGAGACACCTTTCCTCTTAGGTATAACTAGCATTAGGAGAAGCTTTAGTGCATTCTCTCTTATGTTATAAGCTTTGATGTGCTCTCTCTCCCCCTTTGACATCAATTTCCAAGAAGGGACTTCTGGAGCATGAGTCAAGTAGGTTTGCACATTACAAAGCAACATGTAATAGGATGTTGGTAGAGGACAAGTATCATTTGAGTGGAGCTGGGACAAATATGCAGGATGCAAGTGACATTGTTTTTATCTTAGTATTGAAATCGGTAGCACCGAATTGCTAATTTCAGTGGCACAGAGATGGTTCGGTTAGGCCGAAGCAAACAATCTGGTAAGGCTGACTTCAACCAAGAGAAATCACTTGTCACCTCAGCTCACTTAGAGGAATAAGGTCTCACAAGGATATGCAAGGAATTAACTAAAGGATTTGCAATGAATTGGATGCAGGGAAATGCAGAAAAGAAAAGAAAAGAAATGGAATCTGGATGAAGTTTTTTTTGAAAGGGGAACAAGCATGCAAGAGGCAAATGCAAGACCACAAAGAAACAGCGGAGAACTTAATCTAGAAATGGTCGGCGACAAAGTCACCTATGTTTGAGTATATTGACTTAGGAGTCAAGTGAAGACACTTGATCATGGGTCATACTCGTCGTTTAAGCTCAAAATTGGGTTGCCATTTTTAATTAAGCATTTTGATGTATTCAGATCTAGTTGAGTTGCTTTGACCCATGTCTTGGGGTAAAGCTTCTCTAAGATGGAATGACATACCTTGGGTGGTGGTGTTGAACTTGTTCATGTAGTTGAACTTGTGTAGGGTGCTCAAGTTGATGTAGATCATCAAGAGTTGGGAGCACCACTTGTAGTTGAAGTTCATCTTCCTACATGGGTTAGTTTTGCAAGGAAGAGCACTTGTGTATCCAAAGTGACAATCATGAAATTTGATACAAATTGAAATTTGATATAAGAAATTTGCCAAAGGATATATTGCATGGACTCATGCTTCCTCGTCTTCATCCACCACTTTGTAGACACTTGGAGATGTAAAGATTGCTTAGAATGTGATTGAGTTGCAATCAGAGTTGGGTTCGTCCAAGTACCTACAAGGGTTAGATAGCATGCAAGCGTACAAGAATATCCAAGACATATGATCATCATCATAAGAGAAATATCAAGGATTAGTTAAAGTAAGGGTCATGCCTTGCATGTAGTCACATGGAGTTTCTACTCCAAGTTTGAGGCATCAATGATGTTCAGTTCACCTCTCAACCTGCAAAACACTTTCTCAATGAGTGGTTTGGTGAATATATTCGCCAATTGCTTATCGGTTCGAACATGCTTAAGTTTGATATCTCCCTTAGCAACATGATCTTGAATTAAATGATGACAAACATCAATATGCTTAGTTCGAGAATGTTGCACGGGATTCTGAGCAATCTTAATAGTACTCATATTGTCACAAAGCAATGGAACATGTTTCACATATATCCCATAATCTTTAAGAGTTTGGGTCATCCAAAGTAATTGAGAACACCATGAACCGGCGGCAATGTATTCCGCTTTGGCGGTGGATAAGGATACGGAGTTTTGTTTCTTGGAGGACCAAGACACAAGATGTCTACCAAGAAATTGAAAAGTACCCGAAATGGACTTTCTATCAACCTTGTCACCAGCATAGTCCGAATCAGAGTAGCCAACAAGATTAAAAGAAGACCTCTTAGGATACCAAATGCCAAAATTTGGTGTATGTATTAAGTATCTCACTATCCTTTTCACAGCCTTAAGATGACACTCTTTGGGGCCGCTTGATATCGTGCACACATGCACACACTTAGCATAATATCGGGACGTGAGGCACATAGATATAATAATGAACCAATCATAGAGCAGTAAACCTTTTGGTCAACCGGTTCGCCATCCTTAGTCAAGTCAAGATGTCCACTAATGGGCATGGGGGTATTCATTTGCATTCTTGCATGTTGAACTTCTTGAATAAGTCCCTGGTATACTTTGTTTGAGAGATAAAGGTAACCTCCTTAGTTTGCTTGATTTGCAAACCAAGAAAGAACTTGAGTTCACTCATCATAGACATCTCAAACTTCTCCGACATAAGCTTTCCAAACTTTTCACTAAAATGAGGGTTAGTTGATCCAAATATGATATCATCAACATAAATTTGGCATAGAAATAATTCTCCATTAACCCTTTTTGTAAAGTGTGTGGAATCAATTTTACCAATTTCAAACCCTTTTTCAAGAAGAAACTTAGTCAAGCATTTATACGAAGCTCTAGGAGCTTGCTTAAGACCATAAAGAGCTTTGTGGAGTTTGTAAACATGGTCGGGTTTCTTAGGACTAGCAAAGCCGGGAGGTTGCTTAACATAAACTCCCTCCTCCATTTCACCATTAAGAAAAGAACTTTGGATGTCCATTTTATATAAGGTAATGTCATGATGATTGGCATAAGCAAGTAAGATGCGAATGGACTCAAGTCTAGCAACGGGGGCATATGTCTCACCGTAGTCCATACCTTTGACTTAAGTGTAGCCTTGATCAACGAGACGAGCCTTTTTGCGTACAACTTGTCCATCTTCCTCTTGCTTGTTCCGAAACACTCATTTGGTTCCAATGACATTGTGCTTCTCATTGGGCTTTTCAACGAATGTCCACACTTGGTTCCTCTCAAAGTTGTGTAGCTCTTCGTGCATGGCATTTATCCAATTTGGATCTTCCAAAGCTTCTTAAACCTTCATAGGTTTAATGCTAGTGAATGAGTAATGTTCACAAAAGTTAGCCAAACAAGTTTTAGAGCGAGTAATTCTCCCGGTTTGAATGTCATCAAAGATTTCTTCGACGGGATGATCTCTTGAGACTCTTGCTCAAACTCGTGAGAGCTTTTGTTTGGGTCGGGGTGGAACAACCTCTTAATTGTCTTGTTTTTCCTCTTGTCTTTATTCGTTGTTTTTGGTGTTGTTGTTCTCCCGTGGAGATGGAGAGGGAGGTCGTCGAGGTTCATCTTGTTGTACATCCTCGTTCTCATTGTCTTGATCTGTCCCACTCGTGGATGCCTCCAAGTCAACTTGTGGTTCACCTTGGCATGAGGTTGAGGCTTCCACTTGGACGGACGAGGTGCTCTCCTTCACCTCCGTTGGGCGAATCTTGCTAATAGAAAAGTCTTGGATTGCTTCCAAAGGATCTTTGTCACCTACATCAATTGGAAATTGCTCTACTTGCGAGCCGTTAGATTCATCAAACTTCACATCTACCATCTCTTCAACCTTTCGGGTGAAATTGTTGTAGACATGGTAAGTGTGAGAGTTTGAGCCATTACCGAGTAGGAAACCTTCATGAGATTTAGGAGCAAATTTAGAACAACGATGCTTATCAAGAATGTAGCACTTTGAGCCGAATACCCAAAAGTATCCAACTTGGGGTTTGTTACCGGTGAGAAGCTTTTATGTCGTCTTGCCGAGTAGCTTGTGAAGATATAGACGATTCGTTGCATGACAAGCTGTCTCAACCGCTTCCGTCCAAAAGTATTTTGGCGTCTTGTAATCATCAAGCATCATTCTCGCCATTTCGATGAGCGTCCGGTTCTTCCTCTCAACAACTCCATTTTGTTGAGGTGTGTATGTAGCCGAGAACTCATGTGAAATCCCTTCTTCGTAAAGAAAGGTGTCCACATTGGCGTTCTTGAACTCTGTTCCTTTGTCGTTGCGAACCTTATTGATCTTCACTTCAAATTGGTTTTGGGCCTTCCTAGCAACGTTTTTCAAGATCTTTTGGACCTACGATTTATCATCAAGAAAGAACACCCACATAAATCTTGAAAAATCATCAACAATGACTATTCCAACCGAGTTACCACCGAGACTCTTGTAGGCGTTAGGACCGAAAAGATCCATATGAATTAGCTCGAACGGTCTTCTCGTGGTCATGATGTTCTTCACGGGGTGGCTTCCTCCAACCTGTTTTCCTACTTGGCAAGCACTGCACAGTCTATCCTTGTCAAATATGTCATCTTTAACACCAAGTATATGATAACCTTTAATAAGCTTGTCAAGGTTTCGCATGCCCACATGACCTAATCATCTATGCCACAACCAACCTTTAGAAGATGTAGCAATTAAGCAAGTTCTAGGTTGAGCCTTTTTAGTGAAATTAACAATGTATAGATCACCTCTATGTATACCAGTAACGACCATTTTATGATTATCTCTTCGAAACACTTGGCAATCTACTTTAGTAAAAAGGACATTGAATCCAAAATCAGCTAGTCTAGATAGAAAAAGTAGATTGTGGCCAAGAGATTCAACGAGCATAATATTTTGTATGGATCTGTCATGTGAGATGGCCACCTTACCGAGGCCAACAACCTTACCTTTTGAGTTATCACCGAAAGTGACATACTTTCGAGGGCCATCATTTTCAGCAAGCTCACGAAACATATCTTTGTCTCCGGTCATGTGATAGGTACATCCACTATCAAGGACCCATTCCTTTCCTCCGGCGATGTAGCCACGATGGTTAGCCATAACACCAAGGTCTCTCATAGACTCTTCAAGATCAAGATCGCTATCATCATCCTCATCATAGTATCCATGTTCAACATCATCTTGCAAATGATGATTTCCTAGAAAGAGTGATTCATTATATATATGATTTTGACAATGTTCATCTCTATGAATTCTAATAGCTTCAGAAATGATATTGCTAATGATTCCAAGATCTCCTTTGGCACGCATAAGATCACGAAGCTCAAATAACAATCTCCAAACCTAGGATCATTTGGATTCATCTTATTCAAAGCAATAGACTTATGAAGAATCTCTTCTAAGTTTTTCAAGGAATAGTCCGGAAATCGTTCCTCAAGAAATCTCCATATAGTATAAGCATAGTCAAGAGATGGTAAGTGACCAATCAAGCACTGCAAAAAAAGACACATCCGTGACATTTTGGGCCGAACGGAAAAAAATTTGTCATACTTATGACACTTCTATGACGATAATTGTGACAAAACGTGGTATCATCATAGATGTGGTGGGGTCCTACTTCTATGGCAAAACATCATGACAGAAAATGGGCTTTTTGTCCTGGGCAGGCCGGAGACGCAGCTGCATGACATTCTTTGGGTCATCCATGATGGAAAAAACCGTGGTAGAAGCAAGGGCGAGGAAAATTTTGGGGAGTTCCCGGTTACGGTGGCTGGTCGGGGGCCGAGCGATGCGCATTTCTCTTGTACACGTACGTGCGTGTGTGTGAGGCGTTGGGCTCTAACTGAACCCGAGCGAGGCGTCGCCTAACTGAACCGAGTGATTGCACTGCAGGCTACGCGTTACTAAACCCGAGTGATTCCTTTGCTACTGCTGCTAACTGAAGCCGATCAATGCTGCCTCTAGATGAAGAGTGAGTGTTGCGGGGGGGGGGGGGGGGGGGGTTGGATGAACAATGAGCGGTGGGGGTGGATGAACAGGACTGCGTGGTGTTGCCTCTGGATGAACAGGACCCCGATCGATCGAGCCGGTTGGGGCTGGATGAACAGGACCCCGTGGACGGCTGGATGAATAGGACAACCCCATGGAGGGCTGGATGAACAGTAGACGGTGGAGGAGTGGATGAACAGTAGCCCGTGGAGGGGTGGTTGAACAGTAGCCCGTGGAGGCTGGAGGAGGTCGACGATGGATGAACAATGGCCCGTGGAGGCTGGAGGAGGTCAACGGTGGAGATGAACAGTATCCCGTGGAGTCCCGTTTTGCGGTACGCCACTCCCCTCCTGATGAACATGACCCCCGTTTCGACCGTAGCGCTCCAACACAAGTCCGTTTCGTCCATTTTGCGGTACGCCCCACACCTCTCGATCAACAAGACCCCGTTTCGACCGTAGGAGGTCCGTTTCCTCCGTTTTGCGGTATGCCAGACCCCTCCTGATGAACAGGATCCTATTTTGAACGTGGCCGGTCGAACACAAGGCCGCTCCCTCCGTTCTGTGGTACGCCAGGCCTCCTTTCCATCGCCTGTTCCGTCCAAACCGGTTAGCTCCCACGCGTTCTGTTGCCTCCCGATGAACACGACACATTCCGTTGCCTCCCGATGAACACGACGCATTTCGTTGCCTCCCCATGAACACGACGACGACGCAGTTTCTCCGTTCCGACCCAGCCATGTATAGGAGCCATGGCTGTACGTATGCGCGAGTAAGCGTTCGAGACCCCGCCCGTATGTACGTACGTGGCCGTATTTACTTTCTTGCACCCTGGCCGTTGTACATACGTGTACATGCTATGTGCGTGCCTCTACATCGACCAGTATGTATGTACATGTTCGCGACCAGAATGATAACGCTACGTACGCTTCGACCAGGTGGGTCCCGACTGTTAGGCAATTCCTTCTGTGCGAAGATGTAGCTGGTGGGTCCCAGCAGTCATGGGGGCGAATCATTTTTTTGCCCGGACGCACTTCCTTGCGTGCGAAGATGTAGCTGGTGGGTCCCAGCAGTCAGGGGGCGATTTTTTTTGCCCGTAATGTGGAGGCACTTCCTTGCATGCGAAGATGTAGCTGGTAGGTCCCAACAGTCAAGGGGAAACATTTTTTCGCGAAATACGGTAGCCCATCCGATGGGTCCCTGCTGTCAGGTGGAGGAATCATTATTTTCCGCGTAATAAGGAGGCACTTCCTTGCTGCGGCCATGGACCCAGCTGTCAGCCTCTCCACGTATAGTCCACGTCAGATGGAAGTCATTCCTTGACAACGTTGACCAAGTCGTGCTGAGAGCACCAGGGCAGTGGACGACGGCAAGGCCTAAGAAGGGGACTCCGCGGAGTCGGGGAAGACGCGGCAGTGTAAGCCCGCATGGAGAGGAGTACAAGGGTTCACTGGTTCGGCTGCGGTGTGAGGCTGCCGTCGCTGCAGGGCCTGGCCAGCGGTGGGAATAGTAGGGGGTGGTGAGGCCTCCGCGGCAGCATAGCCGGCCATGGGAGGCAGGAGCATGCGGCACCACCGGCGCTACTTTGCGCGGCTGGAGCAAGAAGACCAGAGGTTGAAGAAGCACTACGGCCGTTGGATGGACATCGTACGGTCACTGGAGCTAGAATCGTTCATATTGACTAAGTTGACAAAGCCCTCCGTCCCCATCAACTTAGTAGGCCCACAAGTCAGCCTCCCACCAAGGTGGGTCCTAGCTAGCAGCGGGAGTATTCATTTTTTTGTAATAAGGAGGCACTTCCAGTGGGTCCGAGCTGACAGCAGGGGGGGCGTTTTTTTTTGTGAAATACGGTGGCCCGTCCGGTGGGTCCCAGCAGTCAGGGGGGAAACATTTTTTTCGCGAAATAAGGTGGCCCGTCCGGTGGGTCCCTGCTGTCAGGTGGAGGAATAATTATTTTTCACGTAATATGGAGGCACTTCCTTGCAGCCGCCTGGACCCAGCTGTCAGCCTCTCCATGTATAGTACTCTTCTGATGGAAGTCGGTCATTGACCATGTTGACCACGCCGCACCGAGAGCACCAGGGCGGTGGACGAAGGCGAGGCCTAGGAAGGGGACGACGCGGAGCCGGGGAAGACGCAGCAGTGGAAGCCCGCACGGAGAGGAGTACGAGGGTTCACTGGTTCGGTTACGGTGTGAGGCTGTCGTCGCCGCAGAATAACAGGGGGTGTGGGTGAGTAGAGGGATGGCCTGGCCAGCGGTGGGAGTAGTACGGGGTGGTCAGGCCTCCGCGGCATCACAGCCGGCCATGGGAGGTAGGAGCACGCGACACGACCGACGCTGCTTTTGGTGGCTGGAGCAAGAAGACCAGAGGTTGAAGAAGCACTATGGCCGTTGGATGGACATCGTACGATCACTTCAGCTAGAATCGTTTATATTGACTAAGTTGACAAAGCCCTTGGTACGCGTCAACTTAGTAGGCCCATAGCTCGGATTTGGCAGAGAACATATAGCCCATTTGCGATTTGTAAGAATGTACAACCCATTTTTAATTCTAATGGAATTTATTACAGCCCATTTACAGTTTATTAAAAGTACAGCCCAACTTCTAGCTAGGACAACGATTAATAATTTCAAACAACTGCTCAAAACAGAATTCAAAAAATATTCCCACATTTTGATGGGATCTGAAATATTTTTATCCGAAATTTCTAGTCAGGTTAAATATAATTTCAAAATAAAGTTGTATTACGTTAAAATCCAACGAAATATTGCTTGCGCAACAAGTAATGAAATTAAACTTTTCAAATTCCAATAATAATATATTTTTTAAACTAATTACGTGTTTGGTGCATAGTTACTACGCAGTTATTATAATTACATCCCATTTATTTTTTCTTAAAGTCCATTTTCTTGTTAAGCCTAATGCATACCTCCTAGGAAAGTTTGCAGCCCAACGGGGCGGAGAATAACTAGTTGACCCGGATATTTTGTAGAACTGTTGGCCCAGTTGCATTGCTAATGTTGAAAAAAGGCCTGTGTAGTACAGTACATCCTAACATGGCTACTCAGCCCACATTCAGCGACGCCGGAAAGGCCCAAACAAGGCTTCTGTACAACTTTTTGAGGTCACTGAGCTCAATTAATAAGTTAAGAAAAAAGTTAGATTACAGTGGAACCTAATTAAAAGCTGTCACTAGCAAATAAATAATTCAACGGGTCCCACTCGTGCGTGCGTGCGTGCGTGTGTGTGTGTGTGTGTGTGTGTGTGTGTGTGTGTGTGTGTGAGAGAGAGAGAGAGAGAGAGAGACCCATCTGTCGATTCTCATAAATACATCTTTCAGCCATATGCATTGCTGATGCTCAGTAAAAACTTATATAGTTGACACAATCATATAGAACATCATAGCACACTGAACTTGCATACAAAAATTTCACGCAGGCGACACAATCAGGATGGAAGTAGTGGATCGCTACGGGTAGGGCTATGTTGAAACCAAAGAAGTCGTACATAACGGTTCATCGTCTTTATCAATGACGGGGAAATATCATGAATGCTATGCAAAGAAAAAAGACAGACAACATAATAACTTCTGCTAGCACATTAAGTTGACGTACATCCCTTTCTAAAAAAATTCAGGTCCAAAATTAGAACAGGTCACAATCAAATGTACTAGCATATCAGTGCTTCACACCCATAGCTCGGATTTAACTAGTATCGGACAAGATTCAGTTGTTACCTCAAATTAGAGCACATCCAGGCAGCCAGCCCTGCCTCTTCTCCCAAAGAATCAGTGGCCTCCGCCGCGCGATGGAGTTGGCCCCGTGCCATCCATCGTTCCAAGCAACACGGGGAAAGTCTGACATTGACTCCTATAATGGACCTCATCGACAGACCCTCACACCAGCGGCGGAGGCAGGACTTCGATTGATGGATTGTCCACTTCTTCAACATGCACGAATAGTCGATACAGGTATATCCCTAACGTGGTCCATGGCGGCCTTGGTGGCGACGAATAGTACAACCCCGGTTCCTGCACCGGTATCTCAACACCAATCACCTTCGATATGGTGGACGGCTTCTTCATCCATGCCATAACCATCAGAGCCTAGCTGTTTGGAGGTACAAACATACTTACGAGCTCACCTCCTAGGTCGTTGATAAGCTCGTTCATAAACTCGCTTTTCCAAGCACGTCGAGGCATGCCATGGAAGGTAAGCTTTGTTAAAAACTCAAGCTCAGAGGGCACCGAGCCCCATCCTGGGTGCCACCGATCAAAGCTCACCAGCGCGCCATCGCAGAACAAACACCGGGAAGATTCGAACACATGACTACAGTCGAAAGTTGTCCGGAACCTGACTAAGAAATCAGCCGGTGGCGGACATACTTCGACGAGCAAGTCTCTTATTTGGATGTCGTGCGCAATGCCAAGAGCTTTGACAAGGTCATCTGGTGGGACGGGAGGCCGGTCGCCGTTGATGGTTACCATCAGCACTTTGCCGGCAAACTGGTCATCAAGCGCCGCCATGCCACTGTTGAGCGACAACACGCAGCGACTGAAGGCAGGACGGACCTCAGGATCTCTGGCTCGGAGATCCGCGTTGATCGGCGACATGATAGTGCGCTTGAGTACAGGGAGTACAAGAGGGGGGTTTGGGGGAACTGGAGTAGGAATCGAGATACCAGAGGTTGGGGAGGGATGGGAGACTGGGGATCAAAAGGTAGCATGAATTTTGAGCACGCGCCAATATGCTCTCGGCGGGCAAGTGCACGAAAACACCGGTGGCGCCCACATGTCGGCCTAAGAGTCCCTATTCTTTCTTTTTTGGAGAGCCCGACCTTTTTTTCCAGGATCTTTTGAGAGCCCGGCCTGAGAGTCATAATTGACCTATTTGGCATTGCGTTACTACTCGGCCCATATTCAACGACACCTCACTGTCCCAAACAAGTGTACATCATCGAAAAGACACTGAGCTCAAATTATATAACTTGTAAAAAGGAGATATACTTAGAACACTGGAGAATGGTGATGCCCTCATTTAGCCCAGCAGTAGTTCGAGACAATAAACAGTTCGAAACAATGATATATACAACATTCAAACACTGACTAGTGACTACTACTGACATAAACAGCAAGACATGATAGTTCATAAGAAGTCTTGCTACACCACCAAAACGCACCCATCTGCAGCGCTTAGACTCTCATGATCCAGACGAGAATGACATTCTAAACAAAAGCAACTATTACATAGTAAGAGTGACATAGACGAGGATGACCAAATGAAAAGGAATATGCATAACAAAAGAAAGAACTACCCATCCAGAACCAGCAGCAAAGACAACAAAGTCATTCAAAGAGATGATCCAACACCATCATAATTTGCAGCCCCGCTTCAGCGACCAGTGATCCGGAGACACTAGTACTCCACCCTTTCGATGCAACAGCCCAATTACCTATCAACCTGAAGGCTTGAACCACATCACTGCCTTTCATAATTGAGACATCCAAGGATCAAAGTTAATCTGGATGCCTTTGTCATTCTCACCTTCTTTTGGCTGCAGGCTGTATGGTTGACAATCAGGGGAGTTTGCTCCCAAACTCCTAGGGCTCGCTGTGTAGACACAGTTTTCCATAGCAAACAGAGCCTCTCTGCCATCAGGGTCCTTGCCAACGGTGATCTCCTGGTTAATCGGATAATTGAGTCCGAGAAACAAAGAGTGTGAACCAAGGCTGTTTACCCGCCTCCGCTAAAAAATCCTAAAGGCCCCAACAAGCTGGTATCCTGCTCATAGACGTAACATCCATTGTCTGGATATTCACGTATTACACGGTGCTTGTATACAGTGGGTTTTTTGCAATATAACTTTTCCGGCTCATGTGTCTGAATGATCATCAGTCTTTTGTCGTCGTCTGATCGAGCGAGGAACCAGTTGTGCTTCCCTATTTTTGGCAAAGGTGGTGCGATTACAAAGGGCAGTAACTGTAGGGACACTGCATCATATAAAAAAGGACATGCATTGTTAATGTAAGATCAGCATTGTTCAGAGTATGAGTAGGATAATGCAAGAAACAACATTGATATGTCCCTGTTGGAACTAGGAGGGAAATATAGGGAAATGTATACTGGGTTCGAAAATATAGAAGTGCCATGCATGGTTATACTCATGTTATCTCGCAATCGATTCTTCACAGGAAACTACCATGTCATGCATGTTATGTAATTATGTTCTGTCCTCACACACAAATTCTTCAAGGTAACTAACAGACCATGCATTGTTATATACTCGTGTTCCGTGGGCAATGTTTGTGAGGATATTATTCTAGCCATTGATTGCTGAAGGGCAAATATAGGTATGTACACATGGTAAGCATTGCATGATTTCACTACTTCCAAATATAGAGTTCTCCATATGCACATTTACTTCCCTAATGTATGGTTAGATGAAACCAACAGTGTGGTCCATGTTTCTAAATCATGAAAATGAGGAAACTAACATGGCCATTGATACACACTCATATTTAGTAGTAGTATATAGATTACTGAAAAATCAGGATAATATCCATATATTCCTAACCATTTGATTATTCAGGGTACAAATTGGTTGTAATGACATGGTCACAATCGCATGAATTAACTCATTCCAAATATAGCTGATTTACGGCGTCTCTAATACATTGCCATAGTTCTACTCAAATTCTGCTCAAACAGGGATATGCCAATCATCACAAAAAGTTCAAACAGTGTCATGGCATCATCATTAACATGAGATGGAAACAACTTACACGCGCCGTCCCAGCAATACGTGGTGCCATCTACTTTGTCGTTCGCGTAGATGATGCCATTGTGTTCAATATCATCACAGAAGTGTGTATCAGCTTTGACGATGATCCACTGCGAGCTGAGTTGTCTCCAGCTAAAGAAGGCACCGACGTAAAGATAGGCGAGTCCGCGGTCGAACAAGGCAATTAGCTTGAAGTCTGCGTAATTCGCATGTCGTGTGGGCACTTAGCAGATTACAATCTTCTGCAAAACAAGGTCTGTCCAACTAACGTGGTAATCTAGATGACTTGGACCGCGATGGTAAAACTCTATATAATCCAACGGAGGAAGGATAATCTCATGGGAGGTCTGGAAGTTCATGAGTACCAACTTTTTACCGTCTTCTCTGAAGGCAGCCATCTAGTGGGAGTTCATGCCGACCCAGTACATACCTGCCAAGAAGTTTCGGGCGATGGTCATCGGATCGAAATCGAGGGAAATGATGTACGGCGACCCACTACATACCTGCAAAGAAGTTTCAGCTAATGGAGATCGGATTGAAGTCGAGGGGCATCATGTACGCCTCTGTATCATGGTGAGCCAATCTCGCAAGACCAGATAGCAGCAAGCAGGGTGTCTTAAAAAGTTTAGGCCTCGCTTCGATGATGGCCGTGTGCATGTCCCTCGAACATGCAGCCAGCCGCAGGGCGCTCAACATATCCATACACGAACAACAGAGGTCGAGGATGTCACTGGGGAGATTGCTCCAATCGCGGCTCATATGGATGCTGTGCGGTTCACGTTTGGCCATGGTGGAGTTTGGAAGGTGGGGTTTTTTTGGCAGCTTGATTTACGGGGAGAAGGTTGTCGGTGCTGGAGCGGCTAGCGAGGTAATAGTGGTACTGGGGGAGGCGAGCGAGGCGACGCTACATGGGGGCACAGTGAGATCGAGACGGAGATGGAGAAGGAGATGGAGATGGAGTGGTGCCATGGGAGGGGAGAGGGGGATGAGGTGAGGCGCCAATGTGTTGTACAGCAGCGGTGACAGACTGCACAGTACATAGGGTGAGGCTGACTTTGGTAACCCGAACACGCCACCTGGACTAGTGTCAGGCGCAGGGTGTTGTCACTTAACTCTGATGACCAGATGAATAGTATTTTGACCATCAAGTGTACCACAGTTGTACTACTACTACTACTACTAGTAGGAACATGAGTACTCTAGTATTGTATAGCGGAAATAGGTCTCCCATGCTAGCATGCATGTTCACTTCATCGTTCAGGTATCATCCATATTGCAAGCAGAACCAAATTCTCGTGCATGCCCAATCAACGCCCTGCCGCGATGCATGCAGTGGTCGTTCTATTGCATCAAGGACGGCATGCAGATCGTTCCACACTTGAGAAGAGGAAAAATAGAAAGGTAGAATGCGGCAGCAGAGGAAGAGAACGCTGGCTAACGAGGCTGGGAGGGGATCGAGCAGGAAGTTAATGCTCCACGCCTAATGGTTTTGGGAAAACCTGATTTTCATAAGGTGACTTACTCACCTAAACAGAGGGAGTATTCCTTAACTAGAGAATGTTGTGTCTCCGACTCACGCGCCAATATCCATCTGAACCAGCTACGACACATTTTTATCTGTTTGCATGTCCCACCTATCAGGAAGGATGGGCACGTACACGAACAGGTATGACTCATCAGTCTGCCCGCATAGCCTTTTCGTTTAGTCTACCTAGCCGTCTAATCAACTGCCTGCATGCCACTTCTCCCATTTACTTCTCCATCGGGAACCGATTTTCCTCGGCATCTTCACCTCCCCTTCGTCTTCATTTGCATCCAAACCCCACTGCGTTCACATTGTTTTAACCTCTTTAAATAATCATCTACTACTTCAGTTAGACTAGCCATCAAATCCTAATTCTCCAAACCATAGCCCTCCGTTCTAGCGGTTCCAAATGGCGAAAGAGATCGAGATGCAGGTTTTTAGCGTCCAACATGTCCTCATCGAAGGCTCGATGAGCATAGTTGCCACCGTCATCGTCCACCCAAGGGTTGTTCGGTAGTGGATCAACAATGTATCCAACTCCCTCGAAAAGGTAGAGACGAGGGTCATCGGTCTTGACGTAGAGTACATGGAGCATGCCACTGTGAAGATCCAACGCGCCGCCGTCATTCAGTTGTGCCTCGAAGATGATGTTTTGGTGTACCACATCATACACTCGCCCTCCATACTAGGTGAGCTTCATGATTTCTTGTCTCGGGAGGACGTATACTTCTGTGGGGCAACCATCGAAGGGGACAAACAGAAGCTGGAGCCGTACAACCTTGATTTGAAAAGCATCGCTGACTTACGAACCAGAATCAAAATTCCTGTAGAAGTTTGTGATAAATAGACGCCATCCCTATTCGACGTAGCAAATTTTGTGCTTAGTACAAATCTTCAAAAGGGTGATGAGACGGTGGCATTAAGGTCGTCTGGATGGGAGAATTATCCCTTAACGTACGAGCGGATAAAATATGCTGCCCTCGATACCCGTGTGAGTTTCGAGATAGCTGCAAGGTCCAATGAGCTTGTTGCAAAACCGTCTCCCACAGAAAATGAGAAGAAGAAGAAGAAGAAGAAGAAGAAGAAGAAGAAGAAGAAGAAGAAGAAGAAGAAAAGGTTGCACCAGCAGGAGGGCATTATGGATGGATGAACTATTTCCTCTCTTGTAAAAAAAGTATTCCCTCTCGGTGTATATTGATATAGATGGACTATTTCGATGGTGTGCATGTCTTTGTAACAGCGTAGTAGCATGGGTCCGCTTGACTATAAGGAACTATTTATCCGCATATATAGCTTTCTCTGCTACTCCTTCCAATGATCGGTATGCAGTGCATGTGTCCGTAGACATGACAGCTTGTCCATGGAAGTTTAACTACGGCGACCATCACGTTTCATCTCGTGATTCACACGACGCCGCTCCAACCCATGGCACCACGTCCCCCGACGTGCGCCTCACCCCTCTCGGTCGCACCGCCCCTCTGCCTTTGTGTGCATGACATATGGGCCACCTAAAATGCGGCGAGCATCACACAGGAACACATGATTCCCACGACGCCGCTCGAACCCATGACACCACATATCCCCCAACCTGCGGCTCACCCCTCTTGGCCCCAGTGCCCCTCTGCCTTTGGGAGCATTACATGTGGATCAGTCACCTATCGGTTCCACATGTTATTGACTCAAAGGTAGGTGTAGTAAGGCATTGAAGCTCAGTCCCGACGGCCTGGAGAGGGAAATGTAACTCCTATGCCAGGGCTTGTGGTGCTACCGCTGCACGAACTCGTGACAAACTTGAGATTTGTTTCTTTACTATACATGCACGCAACGATTTAATGGACATTGTAATCTCAACATGTGATGGGGAGCTCTAAATTTGAATTTGAAACTTATAAAACGAAAAGATTCAAAACAAATAAACTGGGAGAGAGGGATTATATCGTAGGATGTGTCCCATACAAAATAAGTCCCCTCGTTTGTCACCGCGAAGATGTGGTTAGAAAGGAGCACAGCGTCTTCGTACTCGTACGATAACAAATCGGCCGCAGACAGCATGGTCCGCCTTTGACCGCCATGTGCAAGGTTCGTGCTATCTTTTTCAATCTCGTCGTGGTTCCATCGTACCAATTCATGTGGTGGCCCATTGCATGGCTGATCCCAATGTTGGACAAAGGTTCTACGGGAACGGTGTCACCGTTGTAAATGTTGTGCAAATTGATGTTGGTACCCTCCCGTAAATATGCAAGCCAATCTCCTCTAGCACCAAGCCTAACCTGTGAAACAGGGGGCAGGGGGAGAACTAGGAAATGGACACGAGAGTAGTCTTTAGAATGCATTTACTACATGATCAAACTCATCTTACCTGCTCATCGGTGGAAATCCGAGTGCCCCTCAACGTCGGCATCTCAAGGGGCGTCAACTTGCAACTACGGCCACGCCATGCTGGAGAGACCCCCAAGGAAACATCCTCGTGCATTCCATGATTGCAATGTTGTTAGTATGAATTCTTTGAGTATCCATGATGCTAATGATGCAAAGCCATAAGCTTGGGGATGCTATGTTTGATGAAGATGATATTTTTTTGTTCCCCAAGTTCTGATGATAAAAGTTATTATGATGATAGCATGCCTCCTATTTATGATAATTATGTTGATGAAAGTGGGTTTGGAAGAGTTTTAACTCTAGGAAATAATGATCCCACTATTTTGGAGGGTGTTGAATCTTATTGTTAGAATTATGAAAGTGGATTTGGAGAGGTCATGACTTTATTTAGTGAATCCACTACTTTGGAAAAGGTTCCAATTGATTATGAGAAAAAAAGTTGCTATCTAGGATGATTATTGTGATGACATGTATGCTATGAATAATAATGATAACCATGAAACTTGTCATCATGATTTTAATTTTCAATTGGATTATGCCTCACATGATAGTTTCTTTGTTGAATTTGCTCCTACTATTGATGAGAATAAATTTGCTTATGTGGAGAGTAATAAAATTTGTATGCTTATGTATCATGAAAATAATGCTTTATGTGATAGCTATATTGTTGAATTCATTCATAATGCTACTGAAAATTATTATGAGGCCGGAACATATGCTTGTACGAAATGCAATAGTATCAAGTTTCATCTCTATGTGTTGAAAATCTTGAAGTTTTGCTTCTTTTGCCTTCCTATGCTAGTTGATTCTTGCTCCCATAATTTGTTTTCTCAAAAAATCCCTGTGCATAGGAAGTGGGTTAGACTTAAATGTGCTAGTCATATGCTTAATGATGCTCCCATTATGTTTCAATTCTTTACTTCTATGTGAGCATCATTGAAATCATAATGCTAGCTAAAAGGCATTAAAGAAAAGCGCTTGTTGGGAGGCAACCCAATATTATTCTGTGTTTTTTGTTTTTGCTTCTGTTCTTGAATAAATACACAATATTACTTCTATAGTAACTGTGATTTAGTGTTTTAGTTAGTGTTTGAGCCAAGTAAGACCTTTGGGATGATCTATGGTGATAGTTGATTTGATCTTGCTGAAAAACAGAAACTATTGCACCCAGTAAAATAATTTTAGAAATTCACAGAAACATGCTTTTGATATGATTCTTTTTGCACAAGATTGATATAAAAATTTCCCAGGCTGTCCTAATTTGTTCAGAATTTTTTGAGTTATATAAGTATACGAAGTTTCTAGATTGCTACAGACTGTTCTGTTTTTGACAGATTCTGTTTTTATGTGTTGCTTGCTTATTTTGATGAATCTATGGGTAGTATCGGAGGGTATGAACCATGGATAAGTTGGAATACAGTACATATAACACCAATGTAAAATTGGAATGAGCTTACAACAGTACCTAAGTGGTGATTTTCTTTATTATACTAACTGATCTTACGAGTTTTCTGTTGAGTTTTGTGTTGTGAAGTTTTCAAGTTTTGGGTAAAGATTTGATGGACTATGGAATAAGGAGTGGAAAGAGCCTAAGCTTGGGGATGACCAAGGCACTCAAGATAATATTCAAGGACAACTAGGCATCAAAGCTTGGGGATGCCCTGGATGGCATCCCCTCTTTCGTCTCAATCCATCTGGGAGGTCTGTTTAGTATCCCAAAACTGCTTAACAACAGTCGGACAAGTGGGTAATGTTGGGGTGAACCAAAAAAAGTTTGGGTAGAGCTGGATCTAAGTGTTGGCTAGGTAAACGCCCCGTAGTAAGAGGGGTAGTTATGAACCCTGTGGACCACCCCCATGGGGGCGGTGAAGGGAAAGCTCCCATTGGTAGAAAAAACCCACAAGCCCTTGGGGTTATCCTGCGCTTGGGTAAATTTACTTGAGGCTATATTTTTATTCACCAAATGATATGTCTTTTTCTTAGCATCTTGTATGATATGAGTCTTTGATTTTTAGTTTTCCACAATCATCCTTGCTATACACACCTTTCGAGAGGGACACACATGAATCATGAATTTATTAGAATACTCTATGTGCTTCACTTATATCTTTTGAGCTAGGGAGTTTGCTCTAGTGCTTCACTTATATCTTTTTAGAGCATGGAGGTGGTCTTATAAATAGTATGACAATTTTCTTAGGTTATGAATTTAGTCCTAATATGATGGGTATTCAAGAGGGATATAATAAAAACTTTCATATAAGAGCATTGAATATATGATAAGTTTGATTCCTTACATTTGTTTTGAGATATAAAGATGGTGATATTAGAGTCTTGCTAGTGAGTAATTGTGGATTGGTAGAAATACTTGTGTTAAAGTTTGTGATTCCCGTAGCCTGCACGTTGAACCGTTATGTGATGAAGTTGGAGCATGATTTATTTTTTGATTATCTTCCTTATCAGTGGCGGTCAGGGACGAGCGATGGTCTTTTCCTACCAATCTATCCCCCAAGGAGCATGAGTGTAATACTTTGTTTCGATAGCTAATAGATTTTTGCAATATGTATGTGAGTTCTTTATGACTAATGTTGAGTCCATGGATATACGCACTCTCACCCTTCCACCAATGCTAGCCTCTCTAGTACCGCGCAATTTTCGCCGTTGCATTACACCCAGCATATAACCTTCCTCAAAATAGCCACTATACCTACCTATTATGGCATTTCCATAACCATTCTGAGGTATATTGCCATGCAACTTCCACCGTTCTGTTTATTATGACACGCTTCATCATTGTCATATTGCTTTGCATGATCATGTAGTTGGCATAGTATTTGTGGCAAGGCCACCATTCATATTTTTTATACATGTCACTCTTGATCATTTCACATCCCGTTACACCGCCAGAAGCATTCATATAGATTCATATTTTGTTCTAAGTATCGAGTTGTAATTCTTGAGTTGTAAGTAATAAAAGTGTGATGATCATCATTATTAGAGCATTGTCCCATGTGAGGAAAGGATGATTGAGACCGATGTTTGCTAGAACTACGTCGATATTTCCCCAAAGAGGAAGGGATGATGCAGTATAGCAACAGTAGGTATTTCCCTCAGTGATGATACCAAGGTTATCGAACCAGTAGGAGAACCTCCTCACACCACATAAACAGCACCTGCACACAAATAACAAATACTCGCAACTCGGCGTGTTAAAGGGGTTGTCAATCCCTTTTGGGTACGGCGCCTCAAGATAGGCAAATAACGTGAGGTAAAAGCGGTAGATAGGATAAATAGATCGCGGAACAAATAAATTGCAGCAAGGTATTTTTGTATTTTTGGTTTAATAGAACTGAAAATAAATGCACAGGAAAATAGATCACAAAGGAAAATATGATGAAAAGAGACCCAGGGGGCCGTAGGTTTCACTAGTGGCTTCCCTCGAGAAAAATAGCATACGGTGGGAAAACAATTACTGTTGAGCAATTGATAGAACTTCAAATAATCATGACAATATCCAGGCAATGATCATTATATAGGCATCACATCCAAGATTAGTAGACCGACTCCTGCCGGCATCTACTACTATTACTCCACACATCGACCGCTATCCAGCATGCATCTAGTGTATTAAGTTCATGGAGAAATGGAGTACTGCAATAAGAATGATGACATGATGTAGACAAGGTCTATTTTTGTAGAAATAGACCCCATCTTGTTATCCTTAATAGCAATGATACATACGTGTTGTTTCCCTTTCTATCACTAGGATCAAGCACGGTAAGATCGAACCCATCACAAAGCACCTCTTCCCATTGCAAGATAAATAGATCAAGTTGGCCAAACAAAATCCAAATATCGGAGAAGAAATACGAGGCTATAATCAATCATGCATATAAGAGATCAAAGAAGACTCAAATTACTTTCATGGATAAAAACATAGATATGATCATAAACTCAAAGTTTATCGGATCCCAACAAGCACACCACAAAAAGACTTACATCATATGGATCTCCAAGAGACCATTGTATTGATAATCAAGAGAGAGAGAGAGGAAGACATCTAACTACTAACTACGGACCCGTAGGTCTACAAAACTCACGCATCATCGGAGAGGCACCAATGGACATGATGCACCCCTCCGAGATGGTGTCTAGATTGGATCTTGTATTTCTGGACTCTTTGGCGGTTGTAATTGATTTTCGTCGACTCCCCTAGGGTTTCTGGAATATTGGTGTATTTATAGAGCAAAGAGGCGGTTCAGGGGCACCCAAGGTGGGCACCCACCTGGGCGCGCCTGGGCCTCTAGGAACGCCCTGGTGGGTTGTGCTCCCCTCGGAGCACCCCCAGGTGCTTTCCTGGCCCACTGGATGTCTTCTGGACCAAGAAAACCCTCAAGAAGTTTCGTTGCGTTTGGACTCTGTTTGGTATTGATTTCTTGCGATGTAAAAAACATGCAGAAAACAACAACTGACACTGGGCACTATGTCAATAGGTTAGTGCCAAAAAATGATATAAAATGACTATAAAATGATTGTAAAACATCAAAGAATGATAATATAACAACATGGAACAATAAAAAATTATAGATACGTTGGAGACGTATCAGCATCCCCAAGCTTAATTCTTGCTCGTCCTCGAGTAGGTAAATGATAAAAACAGATTTTTTGATGTGGAATGCTGCCTAACATGTTCATCACATTTCTTTTCATTATAGCATTGACATTTGGACTTTTATATATGATTCAAAGCAATAGCCTAGTTTTGACATGAAGACTTTAATACTCAAGCATACCAACAAGAAACCATGTCTTTCAAAATATCAACACTAAAGCAAGTTATCCCTAGCCCATCATGCTCAATCATTGATCCATTCATGAAACATACTTGAATATTAGCTACACCCAATGCTCAAATATGATCATAGTGCCCCTTAGTTGGTGCTTTATAAGAGAAGATGGACACTCAAATTCAAAATAAAAATTGCATAAGTAAAAGAAAGGCCCTTCGCGGAGGGAAGTAGGGATTTGTAGAGGTGCTAGAGCTCAAAGCTTAAATTGAGAGATAAAAACATTTTTGAGAGGCATACTTTTCCCACCAACAAAAACGACTTAGACCTCCCAACACGTTCCATGCTAGATACATAATAGGCGGTTCCCAAACTGAAAATAAAGTTTAATCCTTTTTCCACCATTACTTCCACTTTCCATGGCTAACAGTATCCACGGGTGCCCTCCATACCAACACTTCCCAAGGAATTTATTATTTGATAACATAAAGTAAATTCATTTTTCATTTCGGGATTGGGCATCCCTAATACCTTTGTCATACTCTCGTGCAATGAAAAGTGAATAAACACTCTTGCGAGAATAATACATCTAGCATGGAAAGTGTTGGCCACCCCTCACCGCCTCGCGAGTGGTAGAGCACAAAAAAGAGAATTTATTTTGAAAATTGGAGATGGCACATGCAAATTTGCTTAGAACGGCATGTAAATACCGCATATAGGTAGGTATAGTGGACTCATATAGCAAAACTGGTTTAAAGGATTTTTGATGCACAAGTAGTGATCATACTTAGTGCAAAAATGAAGGCTAGCAAAAAGATTGAGAAGCGACCAACCAAAAAGAAAAAAATCTCATACCCAAGCATTAAGTAGAAGTAACACCGAATAATGCACCAGAAGTAGGATATAAATTTCATTGCATAACTATTGACTTTCGTGCTTGCATAGGGAATCACAAACATTAACATCAATATTCTTACTAAAGCACAATTACTCATCAACGTGACTCACATATCATATTGTCATGTCGCAAAACCATTACGAAGAATCAAGTTTATTTTGTCCAATGATCTTGATGAATTTTTTTACTATATCCTCCTTGGATATCTATCACTTTGGGACTATTTTCATATGTTGCTTTTGATAAGCTCAAACAAATATAAGTGAACAAAATGAGCATAATTTTTCTTTCTCTCAAAATAATCTAAGTGAAGCAAGAGAGAATTTCTTAAAATTTTACTAAGTTCCAAATAAATCTAAGTGAAGCAAGAGAGCATTTCTTCAAAAATAACAAAGCACGCAGTGCTCAAAAAGATATAAGTGAAGCACTAGAGCAAATCCATGGCTCTAAAAATTTAAGTGAAGCATAGGAGCAAGCATAGCATAATTTTTGGCTCCCTCAAAAAAGTGTGTTCAGCAAGGATTCAAAACTTAAAACAAAAAGCAAAACAAGCAAAGACTCATATCATACAAGACGCTCCAAGCAAAACTCATAATATGTGACGAATAAAAATATAGTTTCAAGTAAAATACTGATGGTTGTTAGAAGAAAGCGGGGATGCCATTCGGGGGCATCCCCAAGCTTAATTGCTTGCTAATTCTTGAATATTATCTTTGGGGGCCTTGGGCATCCCCAATCTTAGCCTTTTTCTAATCCTTATTCCTTCATCCATCGTAAGATCACCCAAAACTTGAAAACTTCAATCACACAAAACTCAACAAAACCTTCGTGAGATCCGTTATTAAAAGAAAGCAAACCACTACCATAAATACTGTTGCAAACCTATTCTTATTTTGTTTTTTTCATTATATATATTGTATTCCAACTTTTCTATGGAAAAAACTCATCAAAGAAAACCATAGAATCATCAAAACAAGCACACAACGCAAAGAAAACAGAATCTGCCAAAAAAATAGACCAGTCTGTAGCAATCTGACTATTTCGAATACTTCTGTGACACCAAAAATTCTGAGCAAATTTGTTTGACGTGAGAAATTTATCTGTTAATCTTCTTCAAAAAGAATCAACTCAAAAGAACTCTTCTACTAAAAATGATAAATAATCTCGTGAGTGCAAAAGTTTCTGTTTTTCAGCAAGATCAAATCAACTTTTACCCAAATCATCCCAAAGGCCTTGCTTGGAACAAACACTAATTTAAACCACAAAAACACATCTAACCAGAGGTATAATTGGGCATTTTATTTAAAACAAAAAGAAAACTAAAGAGCAAAAAGGTACAAGTTGGATTGCCTCCCAACAAGCCCTATCGTTTTACGCCCCTAGCTATGCATAACATGTACGATCTAAGTTTTGTCATCTTTGGTTCTAGGTCCATAATATGACCTTGTGATTGATTCATATGCTGGCCCAATTCTTGTTCTAGGTAAGTGTTCCATTCCCTTCCTTAGTGGAAATTGAAATTTAATATTTCCTTCTTTCATATCAATCACGGCACCAGTAGTACGTAAAAACGGTCTACCAAGAATAATAGGACAAGATGGATTGCAATAAATATCAAGAAAAATAAAATCTATGGGCACATAATTCCTATTTGCAAGAATAAGAACATCATTAATTCTTCCCATAGGATTGTTTATAGTAGAATCCACCAAGTGCAAATTTAAAGAGCATTCTTCAATATTGGTAAGACCAAGCACATCACATAAAGATTTCAGAATTGTAGAAACACTAGCACCCAAGTTACATAAAGCAAAACACTCATAATTTTAATCTTGACTTTGCTAGTGGGTTCCCACACATCATGTAATTTTCTAGAAATTGAAACATCTAATTCCAACTTTTCTTCAAATGCTTTCATCATGGCATCAACAATATGTTGAGTAAAAGCTTTATTTTGTTCATAAGCATGGGGTGAATTTATCATGGAGTACAACAAAGAAATACAATCAACCAAAGATCAACTATAGTAATTAAAGTCTTTGTAATCCAAAATAGTGGGCACATCACTAGTTGAAGTCTTGACCTCTTCAAACCCACTTTTATCAAATTTCTCAACAAGATTTTCACCCTCCGAATCATAGGGACGCCTTGTAACTAAAGTTGACTCTTGTCCAGTCCCTTTTTCCTCAATCTTAATTTTACTAAACAAAGAATCAATAGAAGAAACACCAATCATTTTAAGATCTATATCACTTTTATGAAAGTAATCACTAGAAAACGCCCTTTCTAAAAATTCTCTTTGAGCTCTAAGCATAGTGGATCTTTTCTTACTTTCATCCATAGAAACATAAAGAGCTTTAATTGATTCTTCAACTTTAGGCACAAAAAATTTCATCTTGAAAGATTCTACATCATGAGAAATTCTATCAATACTTCTAGACAAATCATCAACTTTATTCAACTTTTCTTCTATCGAAGTATTGTAAGCTTTTTGAGTATTGATAAATTCTTTAATATTATTCTCAAGATCAGAGGTGTTTCTATTATTATTATAAGTAGGATTACCATAATTATTAGAGGAATTACTAGGAAAAGGACTAGGATCAAAATTACCTCTATAAGCATTGTTATTGAAATTGTTTCGGGAGACAAAATTCAAATCTATGGCATCACTACCTTGCTCAACCAAAGTAGACAAAGGAACATCATTAAAATTAATAGGAGCACTTTTATTAGCAACCAACTTTATAAGAGCATCAACTTTTTCACTCAAAAAATTTATTTCTTCTACTGAATTGACTTTTTTACTAGTAGGAGATCTTTTAGTATACCATTGTGAGTAACTTGCCATAATATTGTCTAGCAATTTAGTAGCTTCACCAAGGTAATTTCCATAAAAGTACCCCCGCGGCGGAATCTAAAAGATTACGAGAAACAAAATCCAATCCCGCATAATTTTTTTGTATGATCATCCAAAGATTTAACCCATGAGTTGGGCAATTCCTTAGCGTCAACTTCATCCTTTCCCAAGATTGTGCAAAATGATCATGTTCAAGTTGCTTGAAATTCATGATCTGGGTTCTAATGGAAATAATTTTTGCGAGCGGAAAATACTTAGTAATAAAAGCATCCTTGCACTTGTTCCAAGAATCAATAATATTGCGAGGCAAAGAAGAAAACCAAATTTTTTGCACGATCTCGCAAAGAAAATGGAAATAATTTCAACTTCACAACATCATTGTCCACATCTTTTTTCTTTTGCAGATCGCATAATTCCACGAATGTGTTAAGATGGGACGCGGCATCCTTGGTAGGAGTACCGGAAAATTGATCTTTCATGACAAGATTCAGTGAAGCAGTATTAATATCACAAGACTCCCCACTAGTGCCGGAGGAGCAATCGAAGTGCTAATAAAATCATTGTCGCTGGTATTTGAGAAATCACACAACTTGGTGTTCTCTTGAGTCATGATGATTTCACAACGATATTGCATCCAAAAACAGATCTGACGAGGAAACGGCGAACGAAAAAGAGGGCGAATAAAACGGCAAGTTTTTTTGAAGTGGGGGAGAGGAAACCGAGAGGCAAATGGCAAATAATGTAAATTGCAAGGAGATGAGATTTGTGATTAGGAACCTAGTTGATGTTGCAGATCCTCCCCGGCAACGGTGCCAGAAATTCCTTTTGATGTCTGTTAGAACTACATCGGTATTTCTTCAAAGAGGAAGGGATGATGCAGTATAGCGACGGTAGGTATTTCCCTCAGTGATGAGACCAAGGTTATCGAACCAGTAGCAGAACCTCCTCACACCATGTAAACAACACCTGCACACAAATAACAAGTACTCGCAACCCGATGTGTTAAAGGGGTTATCAATCCCTTTCGGGTACGGTGCCTCAAGGTAGGCAAATAACGCGAGGTAAAAGTGGTAGATAGGATAAATAGATCGCAGAACAAATAAATTGGAGCAAGCTATTTTTGTACTTTTGGTTTAATAGAACTGAAAATAAATGCAAAGAAAAATAGATCGCAAAGGCAAATATGATGAAAAGAGACCCGGGGGCCGTAGCTTTCACTAGTGGCTTCTCACGAGAAAAATAGTAAACGGTGGGAAAACAATTACTGTTGGGCAATTGATAGAACTTCAAATAATCATGACGATATCCAGGCAATGATCATTATATAGGCATCACGTCCAAGATTAGTAGACCGACTCTTGCCTGCATCTACTACTATTACTCCACACATCGACTGCTATCCAGCATGCATCTAGTGTATTAAGTTCATGGACAAACGGAGTAGTGCAATAAGAATGATGACATGATGTAGACAAGATCTATTTATGTAGAAATAGACCCATCTTGTTATCCTTAATAGTAGAAATACATACATGTTGTTTTCCTTTCTATCATTGGGATCAAGCATCATAAGATCGAACCCATCATAAAGTACCTCTTCCCATTGCAATATAAATATACCAAGTTGGCCAAACAAAACCCAAATATAGAAGAATAAATACGAGGCTATAATCAATCATGCATATAAGAGATCAAAGAAGACTCAAATAACTGTCATGGATAAAAACATAGATCTGATCATAAACTCAAAGTTCATCGGATCCCAACAAACACTCCACGAAAAGACTTACATCATATGGATCTCCAAGAGACCATTGTACTGATAATCAAGAGATAGAGAGAGGAAGCCATCTAGCTACTAACTATGGACCCATAGGTCTACAAAGAACTACTCACGGATCATCGAAGAGGTACCAATGGACAAGATGCACCCCTCCGTGATGGTGTCTAGATTGAATCTTGTTTTTCTGGACTCTACGGCGGTTGGAATTGATTTTCATTGACTCCCCTAAGGTTTTTGGAATATTGGGGTATTTATAGAGCAAAGAGGCGGTTTAGGGGGCACCCGAGTTGGGCACAACCCACCTGGGCGCGCCTAGGCCTCCAGGCGCGCCCTGGTGGGTTGTGCTCCCCTCGGAGCACCCCTAGGTGTTTTCCTGGGCTTAGATGTCTTCCGGCCCAAAAAAATCCTCAAGAAGTTTCGCTGCATTTGGACTCCGTTTGGTATTGATTTCCTGCTATGTAAAAAACATGCACAAAACAGCAACTGGCACTAGGCACTATGTCAATAGGTTAGTACCAAAAAATGATATAAAATGATTATAAAACATCCAAGAATGATAATATAACAACATGGAACATTAAAAAATTAAAGATACATTGGAGACATATCAGAGACTATGATTCCCCCACAAGTTGGGATGAGACTCCGGACAAAAAATAATAAAACATAAAAAAATGAGAAAAAAAGATGCAAAAGAGCCCAAAATAAAAAAATGTTGAGAGAAAAGAGAGAAGGGACAATATTACTATCCTTTTTCCACAGTTGTGCTTCAAAGTAGCACCATGACCTTCATGATAGAGAGTCTCCTATTTTATCACTTTCATATGCTAGTGGGAATTTTTGATTATAGAACTTGGCTTGTATATTCCAATGATGGGCTTCCTCAAATTTCCCTATGTCTTCGTGAGCAAGCGTGTTGGATGCACACCCACTTAGTTTCTTTTGAGCTTTCATACACTTATAGCTCTAGTGCATCAGTTGCATGGAAATACCTACTCACTCACATTGATATCTATTTATGGGCATCTCCATAGCCCGTTGATACGCCTAGTCGATGTGAGACTTTCTTCTTCTTTTTGTCTTCTCCACAACCACTATATTCCATTCCACCCATAGTGTTATATCCTTGGCTCATGTTCATGTATTGCGTGAAAGTCGAAAAAGTTTGAGAACATCAAAAGTATGAAACAATTGCTTGGCTTGTCATCGAGGTTGTGCATGATGAAATACTTTGTGTGATGAAGATGGAGCATAGCCAGACTATATGATTTTGTAGGGATAACTTTCCTTGGCCATGTTATTTTGAGAAGACATGATTGATTTGTTAGTATGCTTGAAGTATTATTGTTTTTATGTCAATATGAAACTTTTGTTTTGAATCTTATTGATCTGAATATTCATGCCACAATAAAGAAAATTACATGGATAAATATTTTAGGTAGCATTCCACATCAAAAATTCTGTTTTTATCATTACCTACTTGAGGACGAGCAGGAATTATGGGGATGTTTGATACGTCTCCAACGTATCTATAATTTTGATTGTTCCATGCTATTATATTATATGTTTTGGATGTATTATATGCATTAATATGATATTTTATATTACTTTTGGTACAAACCTATTAACCTACAGCCGAGTGGCAGTTTTAGTTTTTTCCTTGTTTTTGAGTTCTAGAGAAAAGGAATATCAAACGGAGTCCAAACGAGCTACAAATTTACGGTGATTTTTTATGGACCAGAAGAAGCCCACGGAGCATCGGAGTTGGGCCAGAAGAGTTTCGAGGCAACAACAAGGGTGGACGGCGCCCCCCTAGGGCGCGCCCCCTGGCTTGTGGGCTCCTCGGGAACCCCCTTGACTTGTTTCCGACACCAAAAATTCCTATAAATATAGAAACCGCCGAAAATAAACCTAGATCAGAAGTTCCGCCGCCGCAAGCCTCTGTAGCCAATAAAAAACAACCGGGAGCCTGTTCTGGCACCCTGCCAGAGGAGGAAACCATCACCGGAGGCCATCTTCATCATCCCGACGGTCTCCATGACGAGGAGGGAGTAATTCACCCTCGGGGCTGTGGGTATGTACCAGTAGATATGTGTTTGATCTCTCTCTCTCTCTCTCTCTCTCTCTCTCTCTCTGTCTCTCTCATGTTATTGATTCGGCACGATCTTGATGTACTGCGAGCTTTGTGACTATAGTTGGATCATATGGTATTTCTCCCTCTCTATCTTCTTGTGATGAATTGAGTTTTACCTTTGAGGTTTCACTATTATCGGATTAAATACTTCTATGGATTTGAGAAAACTTGATGTATGTCTTGCGTGGGATACCCGTGGTGACAATGGGGTGTTCTATTGATTCACTTGATTTTGTTTGGGCACTCAACTCGCGGATTCCCGAAGTGACATTGGGGTAATCTATGCATAGGGGTTGATGCATGTTTTCATCCTTTTTTCTCCGATAGAAATCTTGGGGCACTCTTTGAGGTTCTTTGTGTTGGATTGAATATTGTGAATCTGGATGTTTGATGCATACTGTATAATTGACGCACCGATACTAGTGGTGACATTAGGGTTGATTGATGTGTATCATATGGTGTTATTTTAGTACGAACTCTAGGGCTGTTTGTGACACTTATAAGAATAGCTCAAAAGATTGATCAGAAAGAATAACTTTGAGGTGGTTTCGTAGCCTACAAGCAATTTCATCTTATGTTTTCCGTGATAGGAAATTTGGAGTGACTCTTTGTCACACACAGAGGGATTTCCATATGATTTAATTTTGTTATCATTGTTCAGAGACTTTGCACTAGTGAAAGTATGAATCCTAGGCCTTGTTCTCAAGCATTGCAATACCGTTTTTGCTCACTTTTGTTACTAGTTACCTTGCTGTTTTTATATTTTCATGTTACAAAAACATATATCTACCATTCATATACACTTGTATCGCCATCTTTTTGCCGAACTAGTGCACCTATACAATTTGCCATTGTATTGGGTGTGTTGGGGACACAAGAGACTCTTCATTATTTGGTTGCAGGGTTGTTTGAGAGACACCATCTTCATCCTATGCCTCCCACGGATTGTTAAACCTTAGGTCATCCACTTGAGCGAAATTTGCTACTGTCCTACAAAACTCTACGCTTGGAGGCCCAACACGAGTCTACAACAAGAAGGTTGCATAGTAGACATCAACAACGCTGGGAGCGGCCACCATGACAGATTGTTCCAGAGGCATCCTTTTTTTAATTACTCAACAATGAAGTTGTGGGAGATAAGGATGAACCAGAGAGGTGCGGGTATCCTTTTGAAAAATTGGCATAGTTTGCTTTCTATCCATCAGATATAGATTGGATGGTATGTATTGCAAGATGGCAGGCACACCATCATCACCAACTCGAATTTTTATAAGAGTATACTAGCAAGATGCCCATGCATTGCACAGAACATCAACGGTGTATGCGAGATTACCGTCCTATCCCCAGCAACCCAATATTCACGTGATGTCAAAAATTTTAAACGGGGGATAAGTTGGTAACGTTCCCTGCACTTGAGACAAGCGCGTCCCAAAGACATGGTTCCCCTACCTCTCTCCCTCCATTTTCCCATTCGTACTCCGTGGGTGCCAAAACACCCTCTCCACCCCAGCCTCCTCCATCCGGCACCCCATCCACCGCCGTTCTCCTCCACCATGCCGGAACTGATACCCTGACGTCGTCGTCCATCACAAGAGATCGACCTCTCTCATCCACGGCTTCGGACCAGGATCCTTGCATCCCATCCTCTCACTTCATCCCCACCGTCGTCCACCTTGCTAGCGGTGCTCCTACAAGCGTCTCGTCCATCACGCCGGGATATTTCCCCCGCCGCCACCGTCTACCCTCCTAGATCTCCTTCCACGCCACCGACAGCCATTGCTACCACAACACCGTCAAATTCTCAGCAGATGCATACACGGCGCCACACTAGAGGATGTATTCTTTCGTATCTTCTCAACTTATTTATCATAGCAAGAAAATAGATCGCCACTGCCTTATTGTGATTTCTTGTCCATCACTTAGGATCTTGTTAGTGGAAGGCAAACATTGGTTGCGAAGTTTCCTTTGTCCGGTTTGCAACTTCAGATCCGCCATGGCAGGCTCAATACTATACTCACAATGCTTATGGTTTTCCCCTTTTATATTCCACACTTGTCAAATGACAGTAGACTAAATTTCAAAATTGGGGCCAGTCGATTTTTGAGAGCTCGCTGGAGTTCGCCGGAGGGAAGGAAGGGGCTCGGGTGGGGACGGCGATTGTGGGGCGATGGTGGGGCCTCGTCGGAGGAAAAAAACTCGACGCGGGTGGGGTCGGGGTGGGGGTGGGGGCGGTGGAAAATAGGCGGTGGGGCGGTTCATGGGAGGGCTGGGAGTTGGGGCCGGTGGTTCGGCCGGCGGCCCGTGCGGTTTTCTGTAGGGGGCGGGGGGAATCAGAGACGAGGAATAAGAAGGGTTAGGAGACGTAGGATCTTGATCCAACCGCCTGAAATGGTCGACTGACCCAAATGATGAAGGTCATGCGACTTGCATGTAGACATTCCTTTATATTCAGTACCATCATCGTAGGTGCTTAGCACTGCTCCTCTATCCATCAAGCTAAACAACATGCCACTCATAATTCCAAACTTATTGCTCCAATACAAATATGATATGATGTTGATATTACAAAAGCAGATAACGTTTAATTGGTCAGCTAATTTTCCTAATTTACTTTCAAAAAGCACGTGCACCACATATAGAGAGACAACAGGGAGTTGCATTCTTAATGCACTCTAGTTCATCATGTGTGGGCACTGCGCAACGAACATTTTATTATCCTAAATCTACTTGCTCTTCCTTAGCATGTTCCTCTTTTGTTCTTCTTTAATAAGTACTCTCTCCGTTCCTAAATACAAGTCTTTGTATAGATTCCACCATGGACTACATATGGAGCAAAATGGGTGAATCTACACTCTAAAATTTATCTGTATGCATCTGTATGTGATCCATGGTGGAAATCACTACAAAGACTATTTGGAACTGAGGGAGTATAATAGTAGTACAATATGTTCCTTGTAGTGAAGAGGAGCAGGGACATTTGCAGTGTACAGGTCTATTTGATCGGTTGTGATGGACACTTTCATCTCTTCGGGCCTCTTTGATTCGTAGGATTTTGTAAACATAGGAATAGGAATTGTAGTGGCCTGGCCACTTGAATCCTATAAGATTAGCAAGGAAATGCAAGGGGTTGTGTCACCTTTGAGAGTTACACGGATATTAACAGTACCACACTTCTATTGAAGAGAGCTGGTATATGAAGCCTTTCTAGCCGAACTAGCAATAGTAGCCCATATTTTCCAGCAAGTTCCATTTTCCTGATTTTACTTGTGATGCTTACGGTTTTCCCGTTATATCTACACTATGATCTGTGTAGCTGCTTTGTGTTCAGTCCACTCTTGAAGCTAAACAACACACCAATCATAAGTTCAAAGCTTACTTCTTCAAATATGAATTGCGATATGGTATTGATATTAGTTAACAGACACACATTTAATTGGTCAGTTAATGCTCCCACTTGATTTTCCAAATGCGTGTGGCCACATATAGAGAGACAACATGGAATTGCATTTCTTTGGGCATTGTGATTCATCATGAGTGGGCAACCAACATTGTATGGAAAGAAGCGGAATCTCAAGAACATGCTTCCTCTTCTATTCTTTAACATGTTCCTCTTTTGTTATTCTGTATTTAGTACATATAGTATGTTCCTTGTCAGGAAGGGGAGCAGGGTCATCTGCAGTCAACAGCTAACAGAGTTGACATGTACATGATTGGTAGGCTTTCAATTAGTAGCGGCAATACAACACTGTATTTTCTAGCCAGTTCCACTTTCCCAATTTATATATGTTTGTTATAGTGTACCCCTTTTATGTACACTATGATATGCCTAGTTGCGGTGTGCTCTTGTTATCATGCTTTAGAAATAAACTTTCTAAGAGTATATTATGAACCTATCATCTGCCAACTATCCTTACTTCTGGAGCTCCCAGCAAGGAGCCTATTTTTGTGTACTTGTGCCAGAGTATATTAATGCACGTACCATATTACTGCACACATGGGCTCTCTCATCAGAATCCAGTTATAGCACACAAGGGTTTACAGGGAGCCCCTATTATATTAGAATATCATCTACATTACAAAGATAATCTCACTACTATTTATGTTTTCATGCTTCTCAGATATTGTACGTAATCACGATGAATATGAGAATGTGCGCATCAGAAGAATATTATGGAACACTGCAATGACTAACAAACTTGCCACCAAGGCATTGAGTTCCATTATGGATGCAATGAAACTCATACGCTCCCCACATGCAGATTCTTGTTCAAAATATGATCCTAGTAACTATTTTAACCTCGAGGAGTTAAGGCAGATGGCCTATCTTGTTCACCCATCAAGGTGAGTGTTCTAATTTGGCAAGGTTTGATTGATTGCGCATATCTTGCATAAGGTGTCTTGCATTTCTTCTACTTTGTTGCACCGCCATCTGCTTATACTACAAAAAAATACACTTTCGTGATGATACGTGTTTGTCGCAGTAGGTCACATTTTTTGTCATGCATGTACATCCATGATGATTTTATGACAGAATCAAGATAGTCATACATTTGCTGTCGTAGAAGTGTTCCCTGACATTACCAAAATTATCATCACGGAAGTGTTAACTTCCATGACGATAAATCACGCTTCATGGAAGTGCTTTCATCAAGGGTGACCGTAACGGGTCGCCGTTAAGCTATCGGGTCCGTTTTGGATCCGATAAACCGCTAACAGCCACCACCAATGGGGATTTTCCATGTGTAAGTTTCTCATTGGCCGGAGGCGTCGACGTCATGGATACCGGGGTACCCAGACTTGCCTGCCTGCGGCCCGTGGCGTGCTCCACCAACGGCCTGGTATAGCCCAATTTAGACATCGACAACTCAAGACCCTTGCGAGGGGCCAAGCCTCACAAGGCGGACGACACCAAGACCTCCAAGGGGAGCAGAGATTTATATGCAAGGCTCACCTCGTGAGGTTCGGGTGACATGAGCCATGACGACCGAGGCCAGGCGGCCGCCAAGTTGGCGCCAGCGGGCGTAGTGGAACAGTTTCCTCTTTGGTAGAAAGGAGGCAAGCAGCAGGCGCGGAGTCCCGAGGAAGCAGCCAAAGGTTTCCATTCCCGTGCAACAAGACCAAGAACGCTAGGACGGCTGGACGGAGGTCATCACCGATCCCACCGCAGTGTCCCAACTAGAGACTTTTCTAGGCGAATACCACTTTTGTCAGGATAAGATGTACTTGTTGTCTCCCTTCAAATTTGGCCATTTTGGGTTCCCTTCCCGCCTTCGTTCGGGATGAGGACCAAGGCCACTATAAATAGGACCTAGCCACCACCATGGAGGGGGGACGACGGGACGACGGATAAGGTCGATTGGATCCATTCCACCCTCACCAACTCACTAGCTCACTTGAGCCCAAAAACACACCTCCTGACGTTGTTCTCCATTGTACTAGTTCTTCCTCAGCACCTCAAGGTAAATCCACCACAAAGCAGGAGTAGGGTTTTACACCGCAAGGTGGCCCGAACCTAGGTAAATTGATGTGTCCCGTTTCCTTTGAGCTCGACGCATTAGGTTGTGAGATTAGCAAGTCGACAGACTGGGGAGAGAGACATCTTCGCACGCACCCCAAAGTTCGTACCTCTCAAGGGTTTGCGGAGCCCATAATCCGACATTTGGCGCGCCAGGTAGGGGTGCGTCGGAGCTTCTCTTTCATCGATCGACTCGCCACTGCTCCATCGCTTTCATGGCTGATGCGCACTGAGCTCGTGCTGAGTGTCGGGCCGCCCATGCCGCCTGCGTTGCTCAGACAGTGTCGCCTGGCTGCCGTCGCCGACCCCCGTCACCGGTGGCGAACGCCGCCACGGGCCCAGTATGTCGCGAGCAACAAGCTTTTTCACTTCATCCCATATGCGCCACGACGGGCGCACCACCACTCCGTCGCTAACTCCAGCTGCTTCGTCCTCTCATGCTCATCGTGGCCCGGCAAACCCGCAGGCCGCTTTGCTCATGGCACGCGAGCTCCGGCGCTACCGCCTGGTCAACGACCTCTACAAGGACTGGCTCGAGCGCATCGCCGAGCTCATCAGCGCCGCTGGGGATTCTACTGCACCAGCTCACTCGCTGCCTCAACCACCGCCTACTGCGAGAGATGTAGCTCACGGGGCTCCTCTTCCGTCTCCAAGGCAAGATGCCATCAAAGAGCACAGGCGGGTCGCACCTTGGCGTGATCCGCAGCATCAGTCGCCCGCGCGCGATGAAGCGAGCTACCAGGTGGTCCTGCGGCCACAAGAAGAAGAAGAGCGCTCCCGGCGTCACGTCAAGACCGCGCGCCGCCTGTGGTGGCGTTACGCGAGCGCCAAGACCAGGCTTCACCTCCAGGGCAGGCTCTCGTGACCACAGCGGGGTGCCGCGCATTCACTCCAGAGTTGTGTAGTGTCGTCTGGCCCGGGAAGTTCAAGCCCGACCTGCCTCGACGCTACGACGGCAGCGCCGACCCTGCCGAGTTCCTGCTGCTTTATGAGCTGACCATCAAGGAGGCCAGCGGCGATGAGAAGCTCATGGCAAATTGGTTCCCCATGGCCCTCAAGGACGGCGCACACTCCTGGCTCCTGAACCTGCCCGTAGGATTGATCTCCTTCTCGGACGAGATGCGGGAACTCTTCATCGCCAACTTCCCGGGCACTCGCGACTGCCGGCCGGTCGTGGGTGACCTACGAGGCATCAACCAGCAACCATGAGAGACCCTGCAGAAGTACATCCAGTGCTTCAATGGCGTTCGCCTCAAGATCCCCTAGTTGTCGGACGAAGCCATCATCTCGGCATTCACCAATGGGGTCCGCGACGTCAAGATGAAGGAGGAGCTCGCCATACATGAAGACCTATGCATGGCCCTGGAGATGTTAAACATGTCAACCAAGTGCGCAAGAGCTGAAGAGGGACGCCTCTCCCTCCTCGAGCTCCCCCACACAGACCCAGAAGACAAGAAGGCCAAGGAAGGACGTGAAGCGCAAGGGACCGGCCGTGCTCGCTGCCGAGCTAGAGATGAAGTGCGGCTGCGATCTTCCAGAGTCATCCAAGGGCAGCCGCCGTTCTGCGTCTTCCACAACATGCACAGTCACAACACCAATAACTTCCAGGAGCTCAAGGCCATCCGTGACGGGCGCCTCGATCGTTGCACCGAGTGTAGTGATCGAGGCTACGGTCGCGGAGGAGGCCGAGGTGGAGGACGCTGGGACGGCCGTGACCATCGTTAGGAGTGGTGAGACCAGCCTCAGGAGGACCGCTGGCAGGGTCAGCCTCGTGAGGGCGCCTGGAGGGATCAGCCTCTTGAGGATTGGCCTCAGGGTAACGTTGGTCTTCCTCCGCAACCGCCACCAAGAAGGAATGAAGACCACCATCATGATGAGGGGGCTGGGGGCTTCCAAGAGCCTCGTGCCATCGCCTGCATCCTTGGTGGCTCCCAGGCCCCAGCCTGTCATTGCATCTTCAAGAAGTTCGCTAGAGAGGTGAACGCGGCCCTTCCAAAGCTCGAGGCAACGCGCCCGCTCATGTGGTCCAAGTACACCATCACCTTCGACTCCTCAACCGAATTCAAGTGCGCGGCCATCGGTGGCGCGCTCCCAATGCTCTGCTGGCCCATTATCAGCAATGTGCTCGTCACCAAGACGCTCATCAACGGTGGTGCGAGGCTCAATGTCCTCTCTGTCTAGACGTTCAACGGGCTCCAAGTGCCATATCACTAGCTTCAGCCTACCAAGCCCTTCTCAGGAGTGACCGACGGCTCCACGCATCTGATCGAGCAGGTCTGCCTCCCCGTCACCTTTGGCAAGCGCGACAACTACATCACTGAGCTCATCGACTTCGATGTCGCCGACATTCACCTGCCATACAATTCCATCCTCGGGTACCCAGCTCTCGCCAAGTTCATGGCGGCAACACACCACGGCTACAAATGTCCTCAAGATGCTAGGGAACTGCGGCATCATCACGGTCGCTTGTGAAGAAAAGGGCGCGTTGTGCTCTCTCGAGCGCGCCTACCAGGCTGCAGCGGTTGAGAACCCTGATGACGAGGACGCTGCCCTCCCTCCTGAGGCTGTTCCCAAGAAGAAGAAGCAGCTGCTCCACTAATACATCTCCAACGTATCTATAAATTTTGATTGTTCCATGCTATTATATTACCCCCTTTTGGATGTTTACGGGCTTTATTTTACACATTTATATCATTTTTGGGACTAACCTATTAACCGGAGGCCCAGCCCATATTGTTGTTTTATTGCCTGTTTAAGTATTTCGAAGAAAAGGAATATCAAACGGATTCCAAACGGAATGAAACCTTCGGCACCGTGATTTTTGGGAAGATTATGACCCAGGAGACTTGGAGTTGAAGTAAAGGGAGCATCGAGGAAGCCACGAGACAGGGGGGCGTGCCCACCCCCCTGGGCACGCCCTACCCTCTCGTGGGCCCCTCGAGGCTCTCCCGACCGACTTCTTTCGCCTATATAAGCCTACGTACCCTAAAAAGATTAAAAAAGAAGATAGATCGGGAGTTCCACCACTGCAAGCCTCTGTAGCCACCAAAAACCTCTCGGGAGCCCGTTCCGGCACCATGCCGGAGGGGGAATCCCTCACCGGTGGCCATCTTCATCATCCCGGCGCTATCCATGACGAGGAGGGAGTAGTTCACCCTTGGGGCTGAGGGTATGTACCAGTAGCTATGTGTTTGATCTCTCTCTCTCTCTCGTGTTCTCTTTATGGCACAATCTTGATGTATCGTGATCTTTGCTATTATAGTTGGATCTTATGATGTTTCTCCCCCTCTACTCTCTTGTGATGAATTGAGTTTTCCTCTTGAAGTTATCTTATCGTATTGAGTCTTTAAGTATTTGAGAACACTTGATGTATGTCTTGCCGTGCTTATCTGTGGTGACAATGGGATTTCACATGCTACTTGATGTATGTTTTGGTGACCAACTTGCGGGTTCCGCCCATGAACTTAGGCATAGGGGTTGGCACACGTTTTCGTCTTGACTCTCCGGTATAAACTTTGGGGCACTTTTTGAAGTACTTTGTGTTGGTTGAATAGATGAATTTGAGATTGTGTGATGCATATCGTATAATCATGCCCACAGATACTTGAGGTGACAATGGAGTATCTAGGTGACATTAGGGTTTTGGTTGATTTGTGTCTTAAGGTGTTATTCTAGTACAAACTCTTGAATAGATCGATCCGAAAGAATAATTTTGAGGTGGTTTCGTACCCTACCATAATCTCTTCGTTTGTTCTCCGCTATTAGAGGCTTTGGAGTGACTCTTTGTTGCATGTTGAGGGATTGTTATATGATCTATCTATGTTATTATTGTTGAGAGAACTTGCACTAGTGAATGTATGAACCCTATGCCTTGTTTCCTATCATTGCAATACCGTTTACACTCACTTTTATCATTAGCCACCTTGCTGTTTTTATATTTTCAGATTACAAAAACCTATATCTACTATCCATATTGCACTTGTATCACCATCTCTTTGCCGAACTAGTGCACCTATACAATTTACCATTGTATTGGGTGTGTTGGGGACACAAGAGACTCTTTGTTATTTGGTTGCAGGGTTGTTTGAGAGAGACCATCTTCATCCCACGCCTCCCATGGATTGATAAACCTTAGGTCATCCACTTGAGGGAAATTTGCTACTGTCCTACAAACCTCTACACTTGGAGGCCCAACAACGTCTACAAGAAGAAGGTTGCGTAGTAGACATCAAGCTCTTTTTTGGCACCATTGCCGGGGATGTTAGTGCTTGAAGGTATATCTTTAGATCTTGCAATCAAATCATTTTGTTTCTTGTTTTATCACTAGTTTAGTTTATAAAAGAAAACTACAAAAAAATGGAGTTAAGCTTGTCTCATACGCTTCATCTTTTTAATATCTTTCGTGAGTATGATGAAAAGGAAAATTGTGCTCAAGTGCTAGAAGAATAATGCATTAAAATGCTTGGTACTAAATTTTTGAATGATGAGCATGATTTCAATGTTTTTAGTATGAACTCTTTGAATATCCATAGTACTAATGATGATTGCACTAGTTATGATGAAAATGTCTCTTATAAGCATGTTGATTTTTGTGGAGTAGATTGGGTTTGCAAGTACACGCCAAATAGGGAAAATAGATATTGCAAGAGGCATAAGTATTTAGAAACTAAAGGGTTACAAGAAAGGCTAGATGTGAGTGCTAAAAATTTAAATTTCCTTTGTCGTACTTGTGAACTTTGCATGAACGTGGTCATTTACATATCCGATGCAAATTGTTTAATGATCGAATCGTGTCCAAATTTTTTGAATATTTGATTTCCCTTGCACATTATAATGAACTTAGTTTGCTTTTGGGTTATGAAGAGTTGAAACGTTTAACTAAGCATATTCCAGAATTTAATCTTGAGCATTTCCTTGATATTGATCTAGAAAAGATTTATATGTTTTGTGCGGAGAATTGCATTGAAAATCCTTATATTGCCAATTACCTAAAGAAAAGAAAGCAAATAGAAGATGATGAGAATACTAATGAAAGGTAAGAGACTTCCCAATATCCTCCTATTATTTCTTATGATGAATCAGGTAACGAGGAGGAGCTTTCTATTCAACCAATCTCGTCAATAAGGAGCTCAAAGAGGAAGGTTGAACCCACACATAATGTGAAGAAGAAAAAGAAAGGAAGGAGCAACAAAGGTAGAAAGGTATCCCTCCCAAATGATGTTGCTCCTACTACTCATTGTGATGATGATAATTGCTATACTATTGGTGCTATCCATACTATTAATGATGAGAGTGATTATGCTTATGATATGAAAGGGCCCAAGCTTGGGGAAGCTATGTTTTATAAGGATGAAATATTTGAGAATATATTTGCTGAAATTAATGTTTGCCCCAAGCTTGGGGATGCTACATTTAATGAAGATGATATTTTTAGCATCCCAAGTTTTGATATGCAAAGTTGTTATGATGATAGAATGCCTCTTACCTATGATGATTATATTGATGAAAGTGAGTTTGGAAGAGTGTCAACCTTAGGAAGTATTGATCCCACTATTTTGGAGGATGTTGAATTTTATTGTGATGAATATGAAAGTGGATTTGGAAGAGTGTCAACTTTCTTTAGTGATGATTCCACAATCTTTGGAGAGGTTTCAATCGATTATGATGAGAATGAAGTTGCTACTTATGATGATTATTGTGATGAAACTTATGCTATAAAAAGTAGTGATGATTATATTTATAAAAGTTGTCATGATTATGATTACCCTTTTTCTAAACATTACTCTTTTAATGTGGAAACAATTTATAGTATTCAAGGCTCTTATGATACTCACACTATTCCGAATGAGAAGGAGTTTTCTTATGTGGAGACTAGTAAATTTTCTATGCTTGTAGATCATGAAAAGAATGCTTTAGGTGCTGGTTATATTGTAGAATTTATTCATGATGCTATTGAACATTATTATGAGGGAGGATTATATGCTTGTGGTAATTGCAATAATATCAAGTTTCCTCTCTATGTGTTGAAAATCTTGAAGCTATGCTTGTTTTACCTTCCTATGCTAGTTGATTATTGTTCCCATAAGTTGTTTGCTCACAAAATCCATATGCATAGTAAGTGGGTTAGGCTTAAATGTTCTAGTCATATGCTTCATGATGCTCCCATTATGTTTCAATTCTTACCTTTTATGTGAGCATCATTGTCATCATCATGCCTAGCTAGAAAGGCATTAAAGAAAAGCGCTTGTTGGAAGACAACCCAATATTTACCCTTAATATTTTTGTGTGTCCACATGATTATTCTAATGTAGTAATCATGTTCTATAGCTTTTTGTTTCAATAAAGTGCCAAGTAAGACCTTTAGGAGAGCTTACGGTGATAGTTGTGTTGATCCTGCTGAAAATCAGAAACTTTTGCACCCAGTAAATTAGTTTTGTTAATTCACAGAAACGTGCTTTTGATCTGATTATTATTGCTCTGGATTGGTACACAAATCTCTTAGAACTTCCTAATTTTGTAGGAACTTTGGTGTTCCAGAAGTATACGTTTTATATAGATTACTACAGACTGTTCTATTTTTGATAGATTCTGTTTTCCATGTGTTGTTTGCTTATTTTGATGAATCTATGAGTAGTATCGGAGGGTATGAACCATAGATAAGTTAGAATACAGTAGATATTACACCCATATGATTTTAGAATGAATTCACAACAGTACCTAAGTGGTGGTTTTATTTTCTTATATTAACGGAGCTTACAAGTTTTCTATTGAATTTTGTGTTGTGAAGTTTTCAAGTTTTGGGTAAGGATTCGATGGACTATGGAATAAGGAGTGGCAAGAGCCTAAGCTTGGGGATTCCCAAGGCACCCCAAGGTAATATTCAAGGACAACCAAGAGCCTAATCTTGGGGATGCCCCGGATGGCATCCCCTCTTTCGTCTTTGTTCATCGGTAACTTTACTTGGAGCTATATTTTTATTCACCACATGATATGTGTTTTGCTTGGAGCATCATTTTCTTTTGTTAGTATTTGCTTGCTGTTATTTATAATAATGTTTTGCATCTTTATTTTCAATAAAGAAGTCAAGGATAGCCTTTACCATGCTTATTTTGCTAGTATACATGTTGCTGTTTGAAAACAGAAAGTTTACCGCTGTTGCAAAAATTCCCTAGAAAAGTCAAAGAATGGTATAATGTTGAAACTTTTTGCATATTTAGCTCTGATAAATTTGTTACAGTAGGAATTTTCTTTCATAATTTTTGGGGTTAGGGAAGTATGACGAATCTTGCATTCTGTTGGAAATATGCCCTAGAGGCAATAATAAATTAGTTATTATTATATTTCCTTGTTCATGATAACCGTTTATTATCCATGCTATAATTGTATTGATAGGAAACTCAGATACATGTGTGGATACATAGACAACACCATGTCCCTAGTAAGCCTCTAGTTGAGTAGCTCGTTGATCAATAGATGGTTACGGTTTCCTGACCATGGACATTGGATGTCGTTGATAACGGGATCACATCATTAGGAGAATGATGTGATGGACAAGACCCAATCCTAAGCCTAGCACTAAAGATCATGTAGTTCGTATGCTAAAGCTTTTCTAATGTCAAGTATCATTTCCTTAGACCATGAGATTGTGCAACTCCCGGATACCGTAGGAATGCTTTGGGTGTACCAAACGTCACAACGTAACTGGGTGGCTATAAAGGTGCACTACAGGTATCTCCGAAAGTGTCTGTTGGGTTGGCACGAATCGAGACTGGGATTTGTCACTCCGTGTAACGGAGAGGTATCTCTGGGCCCACTCGGTAGGACATCATCATAATGTGCACAATGTGACCAAGGGGTTGATCACGGGATGATGTGTTACGGAACGAGTAAAGAGACTTGCCGGTAACGAGATTGAACAAGGTATCGGGATACCGACGATCGAATCTCGGGCAAGTACTATACCGCTAGACAAAGGGAATTGTATACGGGATTGATTGAGTCCTTGACATCGTGGTTCATCCAATGAGATCATCGTGGAACATGTGGGAACCAACATGGGTATCCAGATCCCGCTGTTGGTTATTGGCCGGAGAGTTGTCTCGGTCATGTCTGCATGGTTCTCGAACCCGTAGGGTCTACACACTTAAGGTTCGATGACGCTAGAGTTGTGATGGGAATTAGTGTGCAGTTACCAAATGTTGTTCGGAGTCCCGGATGAGATCCCGGACGTCACGAGGAGTTCCAGAATGGTCCGGAGGTAAAGATTTATATATGGGAAGTCCTATTTTGCCCACCGGAAAATGTTCGAGATTTTTCGGTATTGTATCGGGAAGGTTCTAGAAGGTTCCGGAGTGGGGCCCACCTGCATGGGGGGACCCACATGAACGTGGGTAGTGGGGGCAAGGCCCCACACCCCTGGTCAAGGTGCATCAAGATCCCCCCTTAGAAGGAATAAGATCATATCCCGAAGGGATAAGATCAAGATCCCTAAAAAGGGGGGATAACAATCGGTGGGGAAGGAAATGATGTGATTTCTTTCCTCCCACCTTTGCCAACGCCCCAGTGGACTTGGAGGGCAAGAAACCAGCCCCCTCCACCCCTATATATAGTGGGGAGGCGCATGGGAGCTTCACCCCTTGCCCCTGGCGGAGCCCTCCCCCTCTCCCAAGTCCTCCTCCTCTCCCGCGGTGCTTGGCGAAGCCCTGCAGGATTGCCACGCTCCTCCATCACCACCACGCCGTTGTGCTGCTTCTGGATGGAGTCTTCCTCAACCTCTCCCTCTCTCCTTGCTGGATCAAGGCATGGGAGACGTCACCGGGCTGTACGTGTGTTGAACGCGGAGGTGCCGTCCGTTCGGCACTGGGATCTCCGGTGATTTGGATCACGACGAGTACGACTCCTTCAACCCCGTTCTCTTGAACGCTTCCGCTTAGCGATCTACAAGGGTATGTAGATGCACTCTCCTTCCCCTTGTTGCTGGTTTCTCCATAGATAGATCTTGGTGACACGTAGGAAAATTTTGAATTTCTGCTACGTTCCCCAACAGTGGCATCATGAGCCAGGTTTATTGCGTAGATTCTTTGCACGAGTAGAACACAAAGTAGTTGTGGGCGTTGATTTTGTTCAATATTCTTACCGTTACTAGTCCAATCTTGATTCAGCGGCATTGTGGGATGAAGCGGCCCGGACCGACCTTACACGTACACTTACGTGAGACAGGTTCCACCGACTGACATGCACTTGGTTGCATAAGGTGGCTAGCGGGTGCCAGTCTCTCCCACTTTAGTCGAACGGATTCGATGAAAAGGGTCCTTATGAAGGGTAAATAGCAATTGACATATCACGTTGTGGTTTTGCGTAGGTAAGAAACGTTCTTGCTAGAAACCCATAGCAGCCACGTAAAACATGCAAACAACAATTAGAGGACGTCTAACTTGTTTTTGCAGGGTATGCTATGTGATGTGATATGGCCAAGAAGAATGTGATGAATGATATGTGATGTATGAGATTGATCATGTTCTTGTAATAGGAATCACGACTTGCATGTCGATGAGTATGACAACCGGCAGGAGCCATAGGAGTTGTCTTTATTTATTGTATGACCTGCGTGTCATTGAACAACGCCATGTAATTACTTTACTTTATTGCTAACCGGTAGCCATAGTAGTAGAAGTAATAAGTTGGCGAGACAACTTCATGGAGACACGATGATGGAGATCATGATGATGGAGATCATGGTGTCATGCCGGTGACGATGATGATCATGGAGCCCCGAAGATGGAGATCAAAAGGAGCAAAATGATATTGGCCATATCATGTCACTTTTTGATTGCATGTGATGTTTATCATGTTTATGCATCTTATTTGCTTAGAACGACGGTAGTAAATAAGATGATCCCTCATTAAAATTTCAAGAAAGTGTTCCCCCTAACTGTGCACCGTTGCGAAAGTTCGTCGTTTCGAAGCACCACGTGATGATCGGGTGTGATAGATTCTTACGTTCACATACAACGGTTGTAAGCAAGATTTACACACGCGAAACACTTAGGTTGACTTGACGAGCCTAGCATGTACAGACATGGCCTCGGAACACAAGAGACCGAAAGGTCGAGCATGGTCGTATGGATACGATCAACATGAAGATGTTCACCGATGATGACTAGTCCGTCTCACGTGATGATCGGACACGCCTAGTTGACTCGGATCATGTAATCACTTAGATGACTAGAGGGATGTCTATCTGAGTGGGAGTTCATGAGATGAACTTAATTATCCTGAACATAGTCAAAAGATCTTTGCAAATTATGTCGTAAACTCGCGCTTTAGTTCCACTGTTTAGATATGTTCCTAGAGAAAATATAGTTGAAAGTTGACAGTAGCGATTATGCGGACAGAAGAAAGCTTATGTCCTTATGCACCGCTCAGTGTGCTGAACCCCAAACGTCGTCTGTGGATGTTGCGAACATCGGACATACACGGTTTGATAACTACGTGATAGTTCAGTTAAACGGTTTAGAGTTGAGGCACCAAAGACATTTTTCGAAACGTCGCGGAACATATGAGATGTTCCGAGGGCTGAAATTGGGATTTCAGGCTCGTGCCCACGTCAAGAGGTATGAGACCTCCGATGATTTTCTTAACCTGCAAACTAAGGGAGAAAAGCTCAATCGTTGAGCTTGTGCTCAGATTGTGTGAGTGCAACAATCACTGAATCGAGTGGGAGTTGATCTTCCAGAGATAGTGATGTTTCTCCAAAGTCATTGCCACCAAGCTGCTAGAGCTTCGTGATGAACTATAACATATCAGGGATAGATATGATGATCCTTGAGGTATTCGCATGTTTGACACCGCGAAAGTAGAAATCAAGAAGGAGCATCAATTGTTGATGGTTGGTGAAACCACTAGTTTAAAGAAGGGAAAGGGCAAGAAGGGATACTTCATGAAACGGCAAATCAGCTGCTGCTCTAGTGAAGAAACCCAAGGTTTGAACCCAAACCCGAGACTAAGTGCTTCTGTAATAAGGGGAACAACCACTGGAGCAGAATCACCCTAGATACTTGGTAGATGAGAAGGCTGGCGAGGTCGATAGAAGTATATTGTATATACATTAAGTTAATGTGTACTTTACTAGTACTCCTAGTAGCACCAGGGTATTAGATACCGGTTCGATTGCCAAGTGTTAGTAACTCGAAATAAAAGAGCTACGGAATAAACGGAGACTAGCTAAAGGTGAGCTGACGATATGTGTTGGAAGTGTTTCCAAGTTTGATGTGATTAAACATCGCACGCTCCCTCTACCATCAAGATTAGTATTAAACCTGAATAATTGTCATTTGGTGTTTGCGTTGAGCATGGACATGATTGGAGTATGTCTATCGCAATACGGTTATTCATTTAAGGAGAATAATGGTTACTCTATTTATTTGAATAATACCTTCAATGGTCTTGCACCTAAAGGAATGGTTTATTGAATCTCGATCGTAGTGATACACATTTTCATGCCAAAAGATATAAGATAGTAATGATAGTACCACTTACTTGTGGCACTGCCATGTAAGTCATATTGGAATAAAACGCATGAAGAAGCTCCATGTTGATGGATCTTTGGACTCACTTGTTTTTGAAAAGTTTGAGACATGCGAACCATGTCTATTGGTATGTACGCATGAAGAAACTCCATGCAGATGGATCGTTTGGACTCACTTGATTTTGAATCACTTGAGATATGCAAATCATACCACATGGGCAAGATGACTGAAAAGCCTCGTTTTCAGTAAGATGGAACAAGATAGCAACTTGTTGGAAGTAACACATTTTGATGCGTGCGGTCCAATGAGTGCTGAGGCATGCAGCGAATATCGTCATGTTCTTACTTCACAGATGATTCAAGTAGATGTTGAGTATATTTACTTGATGAAACACAAGTCTGAATTATTGAATGGTTCAAGTAATTTCAGAGTGAAGTTGAAGATCATTGTGACAAGAGGATAAAATGTCTATGATATGATCATAGAGATGAGTATCTGAGTTACGAGCTTTGGCACGCAATTAAGACATTGTGGAAATTGTTTCACAATTAATACCGCCTGGAACACCATAGTGTGATGGTGTGTCTGAACATCATAGTTGCACCCTATGGAATATGGTGTGTACCATGATGTCTCTTATCGAATTACCACTATTGTTCATGGGTTAGGCATTAGAGACAACCGCATTCACTTTAAAATAGGGCACCACATAATTCCGTTGAGATGACACCGTTTGAACTATGGTTTGGAGAAACCTAAGTTGTCGTTTCTTAAAAGTTTGGGGCTGCGACGCTTATGTGAAAAAGGTTTCAAGTTGATAAGCTCAAATCCAAAGCGGATAAAATGCATCTTCATAGGACACCCAAAACAGTTGGGTATACCTCCTAATTCAGATCCGAAAGCAATAGGGATTGTTTCTTGAATCAGGTCCTTTCTCGAGGAAAAGTTTGTCTCGAAAATTGAGTGGGAGGATGGTGGAGCCTTGATGAGGTTATTGAACCGTCACTTCAACAAGTGTGTAGCAGGGCACAGGAAGTTGTTCCTGTGGCGCCTACAACAGTTGAGGTAGAAGCTTATGATAGTGATCATGAAGTTTTGGATCAAGTCACTACCGTACCTCGTAGGGTGACAAGGATGCGTACTACTTCAGAGTGGTACAGTAATCCTGTCTTGAAGGTCATGTTGCTAGACAACAATGAACCTACGAGCTATGGAGAAGCAATGGTGGGCCCAAATTCCGACAAATGGTTAGAAGCCATGAAATCCGAGATAGGATCCATGTATCAGAACAAAGCATGGACTTTGGTGGACTTGCCCGATGATCGGCAAGCCATTGAGATAAATGGATCTTTAAGAAGAAGACGGACGTGGACGGTAATGTCACCGTCTATGAAGCTCGACTTGTGGCGAAGAGTTTTTCACAAGTTTAAGGAGTTGACTACGATGAGATTTTCTCATACGTAGCGATGCTTAAGTCCGTCGGAATCATGTTAGCATTAGCTGCATTTTATGAAATCTGGCAGATGGATGTCAAAACGAGTTTCCTTACCAGTCTTCATAAGGAAAGGTTGTATGTGATACAATCAGAATGGTTTTGTCGATCCTAAGGATGCTAAAAGGTATGCTAGCTCCAGCGATCCTTCCATGGACTGGAGTAAGCATCTTGGAGTTGGAATATGCACTTTGATAAGATGATCAAAGATTTTGGGTTTATACAAAGTTTATGAGAAACTTGTATTTCCAAAGAAGCGAGTGGGAGCACTATAGAATTTCTGATGAGTATATGTTGTTGACATATTGTTGATTAGAAATGATGTAGAATTTCTGGAAAGCATGTAGGGTTATTTGAAAAGTGTTTTTCAATTAGAAAACCTGGATTAGGCTACTTGAACAATAAGCGTCAAGATCTATAAGATAGATCAAAATGCTTAATAATACTTTCAAATGACCACATACCTTGACGTGATCTTGAAGGAGTTCAAGATGGATCAGTCAAAGAAGGAGTTCTTGCCTGAGTTGTAAGGTATGAAGTTAAGAGTTAAAGCTCGACCACGGCAGAAGAGAGACAAAGGACAAAGGCCGTCCCCTACATTTCAGACGTGGGCTCTATAGTATGCTATGTTGTGTACCGCACCGGAAGTGTGCCTTGCCATGAGTCAGTCAAGGGGTACAAGAATGATCCAGGAATGGATCATTGGACAACGGTCAAAATTGTCCTTGGAGTAAATAAGGACATGTTTCTCGATTATGGAGGTGATAAAGAGTTTGGTGTAAAGGGTTACGTCGATGCAAGCTTTAACACCTATCCGAGTGACTCTGAGTAGCAAACCGGATACGTATAGTGGAGCAACCATTTGGAATAGTTCCAAGTGGAGCGTGGTAGCAGCATTTACAATATGACCTAGAGATTTGTGAAGTACATACGGATCTGAATTTTGCAGACCCGTTGACTAAAAACCTCTCTCACAAGCAAAAGATGATCAAACCCCAGAACTCATTGAGTCTTAATCACATGATGATGTGAACTAATAAACTCATTGGATGTTGGTCACATGGTGATGTGACCTGTGAGTGTTAATCACATGGCGATGTGAACTAGATTATTGACTCTAGTGCAAGTGGGAGACTGTTGGAAATATGCCCTAGAGGCAATAATAAATTAGTTATTATTATATTTCCTTGTTCATGATAATCGTTTATTATCCATGCTATAATTGTATTGATAGGAAACTCAGATACATGTGTGGATACATAGACAACACCATGTCCCTAGTAATCCTCTAGTTGACTAGCTCGTTGATCAATAGATGGTTACGGTTTCCTGACCATGGACACTGGATGTCGTTGATAACGGGATCACATCATTAGGAGAATGATGTGATGGACAAGACCCAATCCTAAGCCTAGCACTAAAGATCGTGTAGTTCGTATGCTAAAGCTTTTCTAATGTCAAGTATCATTTCCTTAGACCATGAGATTGTGCAACTCCCGAATACCGTAGGAATGCTTTGGGTGTACCAAACGTCACAACGTAACTGGGTGGCTATGAAGGTGCACTACAGGTATCTCCGAAAGTGTCTGTTGGGTTGGCACGAATCGAGACTGGGATTTGTCACTCCGTGTAACGGAGAGGTATCTCTGGGCCCACTCGGCATCATCATAATGTGCAAAATGTGACCAAGGGGTTGATCACGGGATGATGTGTTACAGAATGAGTAAAGAGACTTTCCGGTAACGAGATTGAACAAGGTATCGGGATACCGACGATCGAATCTCGGGCAAGTACTATACCGCTAGACAAAGGGAATTGTATACGGGATTGATTGAATCCTTGACATCGTGGTTCATCCGATGAGATCATCGTGGAACATGTGGGAGCCAACATGGGTATCCAGATCCCGCTGTTGGTTATTCGCCGGAGAGTTGTCTCGGTCATGTCTGCATGGTTCCCGAACCCGTAGGGTCTACACACTTAAGGTTCGATGACGCTAGAGTTGTTATGGGAATTAGTGTGCAGTTACCGAATGTTGTTTGGAGTCCCAGATAAGATCCCGGACGTCACGAGGAGTTCCAGAATGGTCCGGAGGTAAAGATTTATATATGGGAAGTCCTATTTTGGCCACCGGAAAATGTTCGGGATTTTTCGGTATTGTACCGGGAAGGTTCTAGAAGGTTCCGGAGTGGGGCCCACCTGCATGGGGGGACCCACATGAACGTGGGTAGTGGGGGCAAGGCCCCACACCCCTGGTCAAGGCGCATCAAGATCCCCCCTTAGAAGGAATAAGATCATATCCCGAAGGGATAAGATCAAGATCCCTAAAAAGGGGGGATAACAATCGATGGGGAAGGAAATGATGTGATTTCTTTCCTCCCACCTTTGCCAACGCCCCAATGGACTTGGAGGGCAAGAAACCAGCCCCCTCCACCCCTATATATAGTGGGGAGGCACATGGGAGCTTCACCCCTTGCCCCTGGCGCAGCCCTCCCCCTCTCCCAAGTCCTCCTCCTCTCCCGCGGTGCTTGGCGAAGCCCTGCAGGATTGCCACGCTCCTCCATCACCACCACACCATTGTGCTGCTGCTGGATGGAGTCTTCCTCAACCTCTCCCTCTCTCCTTGCTGGATCAAGGCATGGGAGACGTCACCGGGTTGTACGTGTGTTGAACGTGGAGGTGCCGTCCGTTCGGCACTAGGATCTTCGGTGATTTGGATCACGACGAGTACGACTCCTTCAACCCCATTCTCTTGAACGCTTCCGCTTAGCGATCTACAAGGGTATGTAGATGCACTCTCCTTCCCCTCGTTGCTGGTTTCTCCATAGATAGATCTGGTGACACGTAGGAAAATTTTGAATTTCTGCTACGTTTCCCAACACATTCTTCACAGACTATACTGTTTTGGCAGATTGCTGTTATGGTTGCATTGTTTGCATATGTTTGCTTGTTTAATGATTCTATTTGAGGAGAGGAGTATTAAATATGAAGAGTAATTTAGTATAAAATTTTGAATAATAATTTAAGTGATTTGTTACAGTAGAAAATGATAAGGTTTTGCATTGGTTTATACTAACCTATCTCACGAGTTCTTGTTGAGTTTGGTGTGGATGAAGCTTTTGAGAAATAGAGAAACCATGATATGAGAGGAATTAAGGAGACACAAAAGTTCAAGCTTGGGGATGCCCAAGGCACCCCAAGAGAATATTTCAAGAAGTCTCAATCGTCTAAGCTTGGGGATGCCCCGGTAGGCATCCCACCTTTCTTCTTCAACAACTATCGGTTAATATCGGTTGAGCCTAAGTTTTTGCTTCTTCACATGAGTTGTGCTATCCTTGCAATGTCATTTTATTTTGTTTTGCTTGCTGTTTGAATACAATACCAAGATCTGAAATTCCTTAATGTTAGAGAGTCTTCACATAGTTGCACAATTATTCGACTACTCATTGATCTTCACTTATATATTTCGGAGTAGTTTGTCATTTGCTCTAGTGCATCACTTATATCTTTTAGAGCACGGCGGTGGTTATATTTTGTAGAAATTGCTAGTCTCTCATGCTTCACATATATTATTTTGAGAGTCTTTTAGAATAGCATGGTATTTGCTATGGTTATAAAGTTGGTCCTAGAATGGTAGGCATCCAAGTTGGGTATAATAAAAACTATCATAGAAAGTGAATTGGATGCTATGATCAATTTGATAATTGATAATTGTTTTGAGATATGGAGGTAGTGATATTAGAGTCATGCTAGTTGGGTGATTATGAAAAATGCTTGTGTTGAAGTTTGTGATTCCTGTAGCATGCACATCTGGTGAACCGCTTTGTCATGAAGTTGGAGCACAATTTTATTTATTGATTGTCTTCCTTATGAGTGGCGGTCGTGGACGAGCGATGTTCTTTTCCTACCAATCTATCCCCCTAGGAGCATGCGCGTAATACTTTGTTTTTGATGACTTATAGATTTTTGCAATAAGTATATGAGTTCTTTTGACTAATGTTGAGTGCATGGATTATACGCACCCTCACCCTTCCACCATTGCTAGCCTCTCTTGTGCCGTGCAACTTTCGCTGGTACCATACACCCAACATATACCTTTCTCAAAACAGCCACCATACCTACCTATTATTGCATTTCCATAGCCATTCCGAGATATATTGCCATGCAACTTTCCACCGTTCCATTCATATGACACACATTACTTTTGGCATATTGCTCTTTGCATGATCATGTAGTTGACATCGTATTTGTGGCAAGGCCACCTTCATAATCTTCATACATGTCGCTCTTGATTCATTGCATATCCCGGTACACCGCCGGAGGCATTCATATAGAGTTATATCTTCTTCTAGTTTGAGTTGTAATTCTTGAGTTGTAAATCCATAAAAGTGTGATGATCTTCATTATTAGAGCATTATCCCGGTGAGGAAAGGATGATGGAGACTATGATTCCCCCACAAGTCGGGATGAGACTTCGTACTTTACAAAAAAAAGAAAAAAAATAGAAAGGCCAAAAAAAGAGAAAGGCCAAAGAAAAAAAGAGAAAAAGAAAAAAATAAAATGAGAGAAAACGAGAGAAGGGACAATGCTACTATCTCTTTTTTGGCGTCGTTGCCGGGGATGTTAGTGCTTGAAGGTATATCTTTAGATATTGCAATCAAATCCTTTTGTTTCTTGTTTTATCACTAGTTTAGTTTATGAAAGAAAACTACAAAATAATGGAGTTAAGCTTGTCTCATATGCTTCATCTTTTTAATATCTTTCGTGAGTATGATGAAAAGGAAAATTGTGCTCAAGTGCTAGAAGAAGAATGCATTAAAATGCTTGGTACTAAATTTTTGAATGACGAGCATGATTGCAATGTTTTTAGTATGAACTCTTTGAATATCCATAGTACTAATGATGATTGCACTAGTTATGATGAAAATGTCTCTTATAAGCATGTTGATTTTTGTGGAGTAGATTGGGTTTGCAAGTACACGCCAAATAGGGAAAATAGATATTGCAAGAGGCATAAGTATTTAGAAACTAAAGGGTTGCAAGAAAGGCTAGATGTGAGTGCTGAAAATTTAAATTTCCTTTGCCGTACTTGTGAACTTTGCAATGAATGTCGTCATTTACATCTCCGATGCAAATTGTTTCATGATCGAATCGTGTCCAAAAATTGTGATGATTTGATTTCCCTTGCACATTATAATGAACTTAGTTTGCTTTTGGGATATGAAGAGTTGAAACGTTTAACTAAGCATATTCCAGAATTTAATCTTGAGCATTTCCTTGATATTGATCTAGAAAAGATTTATATGTTTTGTGCGGAGAATTGCATTGAAAATCCTTATATTGCCAATTACCTAAAGAAAAGAAAGCAAATAGAAGATGATGAGTGATGAGGACATCAATACCATTGTTACACCCACAGCCCCTGCTGCTATACATACTGGACCAATTACTAGAGCTCGCGTACGCCAACTAAATTACCAGGTACTTCCGTTTCTTGGTAATGATTCTAATGTTCATGAGAATATGATGCTGCCTAAATTGGATACATTTGTTTTGCTTACAAATGAAGGGCCTAGCTTGGAGAAGGATGAACATTGGAGCAAGAACAAGCATGGAGATGATGGCATGCGCAAGGGGAACAAGAACAGAGTTACAAGTGATGATTTCAGGTCTTTGAAGCCACCATAACGAGTGCATGAAGCCTTGGACGAAATATACAAGATGTCACTTCATAAATTTCGTCCAGAGGCTATTATAGGTGCTGCGTCACCTTTTTATTGGGCCAGGCCCATGTAATTTCGAAATACATAAGTATAGGCTATTTTTAGAGTCCGTATGTGTGGGGAAACAAGAGATAGGGTTGATTTCGGACCCCTCCACCAAGGGCCACGAAATTCCCCCTCTCTTCCTCCATATATACAGCCCTTAGGGCACCGTTTAGACTTTGGGTTTTGTTTAGATTAAAGTTCGCCATAGCTGCAACTTCGCGTACTTCGTTTGTGTTCAACGACCAGACAAAGGCGTCACAGAACCCCACCTTGATCAATAAAGCTTTCATCTTATATTCGCAATATCCAGATTGCAATCTTAGTTTCTTGCTTGTTCTTCGTTTGCTCGCAGGAAACAGACCCTCGTGGTCAGGTTGATCGTGCTCCGGCGTGGTCAATAACCTCTCGGAGTTGGTTTAGCGATTGCTAAGGCGCGACGTCCTCGCACGTTCGTAGTCGGATCGTCAAAGTCGACTTCCACCAAAGCGATATCCATCATCTCATCGAAAGACGGGACACCTTTGCCTCTATCAAGTGGTATCAGATTTCCAGGTTGCTCGGTGAGATTTTACAGTTTTTCGTAGTTTAGATCGAGTCTGTTCTTCATACCTACAGTCCACGAAAAAGCCACAAAAAAATTAGGGTTAGTTCATCATATCCGAACCAATCTGAGCCTTTGCATAATCTTTTTAGGGTTTTGCTTTGTTGAATTTGCGGTTGCATCGTCGTGTCTAGTTGCTGGTCTTAGAGTCTAGTCTTTTAGAGTTTCGAGTTCTGGTCATAAGTTGTCACGCCGCCGCCGCACCATCATCATCGCCCCTGCCATCTACCACCACCGCTTATCCGCCACCGCTTCGAATCCGTATCCATATACCACCACCGCTGTCATATACCACCACCGCTGCCATCTACCACCATATATCCACCACCAATCCGAGTTCTTGTCATATTAGGTTTGTTTTCGAGATCCATCTAGATTCCGATTCGTGTTTCCTTGCCGGAGTAGGTTTCGGAAAAAAAAGAGTCCGGAAACCACCCTCCGTTTAGGCCCAAAATTTTTCGAAAACGCATTTTTCGAAAAAAATTCTGGCTATCCTATTTTTAGGTGTTTCTGAGTGTTTTGAGACAGGTGCCATTATAGGAAGTTTTTTTTGACCCGTTTCCAGTTTTTGGGTCCGGGCAGTCGAAAAAAAAAATTGGTCGAAAAAATTTCGTGCCCATCCTGTCAGTTTGACCTAGGAAGAGTTTTGAGACACTCGCCATTATAGTGATTTTTCGCAAAAAAAAAACAACGCAAAAAAAAGAGCGAAAAAAAAATCCAGAGTGTGCTTTTCCCTTGTTTACGTGCCGCGCCGTGATTTTGTTGGTGTTCTAGGCTCGCGTCTCTAGCACAGTCTAGCCTAGGACCAGCACAGTACCGTCGTTGAGCGTTTATTCAACTTTGCATCTCTGAATTGATTATTGCTGACCCTTTTTGCTACCATATTATAAGCCTTCCCAGCTCCACATACATCTACGTCGTGCGTTTGACTCTCCCTGGTAATCGCTCTATCCAAGCTTTGAGAGTTTTTGACTACAACGGTTGCCGATCACCGCCTGCTGCTGGGTAAGAACTGGTAAGAATTTGAGATTTGCTTGACGGATTTGTGACACCCACCACCACCTCTTGTTAGTAGTCTGTAGGATCATATTCTTGTGTGTTTCTATTGCTGCTAACCATGCCAGGATCACAAGCCGACGAGACTGACTGGGAGAACATGACGAATAAGGATTTGCATGATAAATTTCAGCAAATGATGAGTGGACAGGTGCAAGATGTGCTAAACAGATTTGAAGAGGCCATGGAGAAGATAGATGGCATGGAGAAGACGTTCGAAACAAAGCTCGATAACAAGTTTAATGAATTGCTCGCGCGTCTTCCACCACCACCACCCGCTGCACCTAACGCACCTCTCCAACAACAACAACAACGACTACCTCCACGTCGCGAAACAGACCTCCGCCGAGCGAGCCGTGTTCCTCTTGCGTTTGGCCAAACTGTTGGTGCTGCTGTTGATACTTCTGTGGCTCCTGCTGCTGATGCGGAGGAGGATGATTATGTGGGAGATTACGAGGATGAGGTTGCTCAAAATCAGAACTACGTGCAACCACCTGCACCACAACCACCAGGTCGTCCACATGCAAATAATCACAATGGTAGGGCTTTCCCTCAGGTACGAGATCATGACCATCTTCCTAAACTGAAATTGAATATTCCACCTTTCGAGGGTAGATATGTTCCTGATATATATCTTACTTGGGAGTTAGAAACTGAACAACGATTTACATGTTTACAATATCCCGAGGAGAGACGGGTTGCCGCTGCTGTTTGTGCTTTCACTAGTTTTGCATGTGTATGGTGGTCTGAACATTGTAGATTATATCCTATTCCAACTACTTGGGCTGCTTTGAAAACTGCTATGCGTACTCGTTGGGTTCCACCATATTATCAACGTGAATTGCTTCAAAAATTACAGCGCTTAAGACAAGGAAAAAATTCTGTAGAAGAATATTATCAGGAATTACAAACTGGCATGATTAGATGTGGTATTGTTGAGGAGAATGAAGCTATGCTTGCACGTTTTCTGGGTGGATTAAATAGAGAGATTCAGACCATTCTAGACTATAAGGAGTATACTAATATCACTCGTTTATTCCATCTTGCTTGTAAAGCTGAACGTGAAGTGCAGGATCGACAAGCATTGGCGCAAACTAACTTTTCTGCAGGCCGACCTTCATCATGGACACCGCGTGCATCTTCTACTTCAACTGCACCAGCACCTCAATCAGGTGCCTCCTCCAGTCGTGATACAAGAAAATAGGCACAACCACCATTATCTGCCAAGAGCGCACCTGCTGGGCCTGCACAGAGTTCTTCTTCTTCCATGGCATCAACAGGGCACACAAGTGATATTATTTGTCGTCGTTGTAAGGGAGGAGGTCATTATGCGAGAGAATGCAAATCTCCGCGTGTGATGATTGCTACCGCGGATGGTGGATATGAGTCCGCTAGTGACTATGATGAGGAGACTTTGGCTCTTATTACACGTGAAGAACATGGTGGAGATGATTCTGATCATGAGACGCAATACATGGCTCCTGAAGACGCTGACAGGTATGAATGTTTAGTTGCTCAACGTGTTTTGAGTGTGCAGGTCACACAAGCTGAGCAAAATCAGAGGCACAATTTGTTCCATACCAAGGGAGTTGTGAAAGAACGTTCTGTGCGCGTCATCATAGATGGAGGGAGCTGCAACAACTTGGCTAGCATGGAGATGGTGGAGAAGCTTTCTCTCACCACAAGACCACATCCACATCCTTACTACATCCAATGGTTCAACAACAGCGGCAAGGTTAAGGTAACACGTACTGTTCGTGTGCATTTTAGTATCTCTACATATGCTGATTATGTTGATTGTGATGTGGTACCTATGCAAGCATGTTCCTTATTACTTGGTAGACCATGGCAATTTGATAAAAATTCTGTACACCATGGTAGAAACAATCAGTATACTCTTGTTCATAAGGATAAAAATATTACTTTGCTTCCTATGACTCCTGATTCTATTTTGAAAGATGATATTAATAGAGCTAATAAAGCAAAACAGGAGAAGAATAAGAGTGAAAATCAGATTGTGGCAAAAGAATTTGAGCAACAAATGAAGCCTAATCATAAACCATCTAGTGTTGCTTCTGAAATTAAATTGAAAAGTGCATGTTTATTTGCCACCAAATCTGATATTGATGAGCTAGATTTCAGCAAATCTGTTTGCTATGCTTTTGTGTGCAAAGAGGCATTATTTTCATTCGAGGACGTGCCTTCCTCTTTGCCTCCTGCTATCACTAACATTTTGCAGGAGTTCGCTGACGTCTTTCCACAAGACGTGCCACCGGGATTACCACCTATTCGAGGGATTGAGCATCAGATTGACTTAATTCCCGGTGCTTCACTGCCAAACCGTGCGCCATACCGTACCAATCCAGAGGAGACGAAGGAGATTATGCGTCAAGTACAAGAGCTTCTCGACAAAGGTTATATACGCGAATCCCTTAGTCCTTGTGCTGTTCCTATTATTCTAGTGCCGAAAAAGGATGGTACATCGCGTATGTGTGTTGATTGTAGAGGCATTAATAATATTACTATTCGTTATCGTCATCCTATTCCTAGGCTAGATGATATGCTTGATGAATTGAGTGGCTCTACAATATTCTCCAACGTTGATTTGCGTAGTGGATACCATCAAATTCGTATGAAATTGGGGGATGAATGGAAAACAGCATTTAAAACTAAGTTTGGATTATATGAGTGGTTAGTCATGCCTTTTGGGTTAACTAATGCGCCTAGTACTTTCATGAGACTAATGAACGAAGTTTTACGTGCTTTCATTGGACGATTTGTGGTAGTCTATTTTGATGATATACTGATTTATAGCAGATCTTTGGAAGAACATTTGGAACATTTACGTGCTGTTTTTATTGCTCTACGTGATGCACGTTTGTTTGGTAACCTTGGGAAGTGCACCTTTTGCATCGACCGAGTATCTTTTCTTGGCTATGTTGTTACTCCACAGGGAATTGAAGTTGATAAAGCCAAGATTGAAGCTATTGAGAGTTGGCCGCAGCCCAAAACGGTCACACAAGTGAGGAGTTTTCTTGGCCTCGCTGGATTCTATAGGCGTTTTGTGAGAGATTTCAGCACCATTGCTGCACCTCTCAATGAGCTTACAAAGAAAGATGTGCCTTTTCTTTGGGGTACCGCACAGGAAGAAGCCTTCACGGTATTGAAAGATAAGTTGACACATGCTCCTTTACTCCAACTTCCTGATTTTAATAAGACTTTTGAGCTAGAATGTGATGCTAGTGGAATTGGATTAGGAGGCGTGTTATTACAAGATGGCAAACCTGTTGCATACTTTTCTGAAAAATTGAGTGGGCCTAGTCTGAATTATTCTACTTATGATAAAGAATTATATGCTCTTGTTCGGACTTTAGAAACATGACAACATTATTTATGGCCCAAAGAATTTGTTATACATTCTGATCATGAATCTTTGAAACATATTAAAAGTCAAGCTAAACTGAATCGTAGACATGCTAAATGGGTTGAATTCATTGAGACTTTCCCTTATGTCATTAAACACAAGAAGGGAAAAGAAAATGTTATTGCTGATGCATAGTCTCGTCGCTATACTATGCTTTCACAACTTGAATTCAAAATATTTGGTTTGGAGACCATCAAAGATCAATATGTGCATGATGCTGATTTTAAAGATGTAATGCAGAATTGTAAAGAAGGAAGAATGTGGAACAAGTTTGTCGTTAACGATGGATTTGTGTTTAGTGCTAACAAGCTATGCATTCCAGCTAGCTCCATTCGTCTTTTGTTGTTGCAGGAGGCGCATGGAGGAGGATTAATGGGACACTTTGGCATGAAGAAGACGAAGGACGTACTTGCTACACATTTCTTTTGGCCAAAGATGAGACGGGATGTTGAGCATTTTATTGCTCGCTGCACTACATGTCAAAAAGCTAAGTCACGACTCAATCCTCATGGTTTATATATGCCTTTGCCTGTACCTAGTGTTCCTTGGGAGGATATATCTATGGACTTTGTTTTAGGTTTACCTCAAACAAAGAAGGGGAGGGATAGCATATTTGTTGTCGTGGATAGATTCTCGAAAATGGCACACTTTATACCATGTCATAAAAGCGATGATGCTGTTAATGTTGCTGATTTGTTCTTTCGTGAAATTATTCGCTTGCATGGTGTGCCAAATACTATTGTTTCAGATCGTGATACTAAATTTCTTAGCCACTTTTGGAGATGTTTATGGGCTAAGTTGGGGACTAAACTGCTTTTTAGTACTACTTGTCACCCCCAAACTGATGGCCAAACTGAAGTAGTCAATAGAACATTGTCTACTATGCTTAGGGCTATTTTGAAGAGTAATAAGAAAATGTGGGAGGAATGCTTGCCTCATATTGAATTTGCTTATAATCGTTCATTGCATTCTACTACTAAGATGTGCCCTTTTGAAGTTGTGTATGGTTTCCTACCTCGTGCACCTATTGATTTGTTGCCTCTTCCATCTTCGGAGAAGGTTAATTTTGATGCTAAACAACGTGCTGAATTGATTTTAAAAATGCATGAGTTAACTAAGGAAAACATTGAGCGTATGAATGCCAAATATAAACTTGCTGGAGATAAGGGTAGAAAACATGTTGTTTTTGCACCTGGAGATCTTGTTTGGTTACATTTGCGTAAGGATAGATTTCCTGATTTGCGCAAATCAAAGCTCATGCCACGGGTTGATGGTCCCTTTAAGGTGTTAGAGAAAATAAATGATAATGCATATAAACTTGAGCTGCCTGCAGATTTTGGGGTTAGTCCCACTTTTAACATTGCAGATTTGAAGCCTTATTTGGGTGAGGAAGATGAGCTTCCGTCGAGGACGACTTCATTTCAAGAAGGGGAGGATGATGAGGACATCAATACCATTGTTACACCCATAGCCCCTGCTGCTATACATACTAGACCAATTACTACAGCTCGCGCACGCCAACTAAATTACCAGGTACTTTCGTTTCTTGGTAATGATTCTAATGTTCATGAGAATATGATGCTGCCTAAATTGGATACATTTGTTTTGCTTACAAATGAAGGGCCTAGCTTGGAGAAGGATGAACATTGGAGCAAGAACAAGCATGGAGATGATGGCATGCGCAAGGGGAGCAAGAACAGAGTTACAAGTGATGATTTTAGGTCTTTGAAGCCACCATAATGAGTGCATGAAGCCTTGGACGAAATATACAAGATGTCACTTCATAAATTTCGTCCAGAGGCTATTATAGGTGCTGCATCACCTTTTTATTGGGCCAGGCCCATGTAATTTCGAAATACATAAGTATAGGCTATTTTTAGAGTCCGTATGTGTGGGGAAAAAAGAAGATAGGGTTGATTTTGGACCCCTCCACCAAGGGCCACGAAATTCCCCCTCTCTTCCTCCATATATACAGCCCTTAGGGCACCGTTTAGACTTTGGGTTTTGTTTAGATTAAAAGTTCGCCATAGCTGCAACTTCGCGTACTTCGTTTGTGTTCAACGACCAGACAAAGGCATCACAGAACCCCACCTTGATCAATAAAGCTTTCATCTTATATTCGCAATATCCAGATTGCAATCTCAGTTTCTTGCTTGATCTTCATTTGCTCGCAGGAAACAGACCCTCGTGGTCAGGTTGATCGTGCTCCGGCGTGGTCAATAACCTCTCGGAGTTGGTTTAGCGATTGCTAAGGCGCGACGTCCTCGCACGTTCGTAGTCGGATCGTCAAAGTCGACTGCCACCAAAGCGATATCCATCATCTCATTGAAAGACGGGACACCTTTGCCTCTATCAATGAGAATGCTAATGAAAGGGAAGAGACTTCCCAATATCCTCCTATTATTTCTTATGATGAATCAGGTAACGAGGAGGAGCTTTCTATTCAACCAATCTCGTCAATAAGGAGCTCAAAGAGGAAGGTTGAACCCACACATAATGTGAAGAAGAAAAAGAAAAGAAGGAGCAACAAAGGTAGAAAGGTATCCCTCCCAAATGATGTTGCTCATACTACTCATGTGATGATGATAATTGCTATACTATTGGTGCTATCCATACTATTAATGATGAGAGTGATTATGCTTATGATATGAAAGGGCCCAAGCTTGGGGAAGCTATGTTTGATAAGGATGAAATATTTGAGAATATATTTGCTGAAATTAATGTTTTCCCCAAGCTTGGGGATGCTACGTTTGATGAAGATGATATTTTTAGCATCCCAAGTTTTGATATGCAAAGTTGTTATGATGATAGCATGCCTCTTACCTATGATGATTATATTGATGAAAGTGAGTTTGGAAGAGTGTCAACCTTAGGAAGTAGTGATCCCATTATTTTGGAGGATGTTGAATTTTATTGTGATGAATATGAAAGTGGATTTGGAAGAGTGTCAACTTTATTTAGTGATGATTCCACTATCTTGGGAGAGGTTTCAATCGATTATGATGAGAATGAAGTTGCTACTTATGATGATTATTGTGATGAAACTTATGCTATAAAAAGTAGTGATTATTATATTTATAAAAGTTATCATGATTATGATTACCCTTTTTCTTAACATTACTCTTTTAATGTGGAAACAATTTATAGTATTCAAGTCTCTTATGATACTCCCACTATTCCGAATGAGAAGGATTTTTCTTATGTGGAGACTAGTAAATTTTCTATGCTTGTAGATCATGAAAAGAATGCTTTAGGTGCTGGTTATATTGTTGAATTTATTCATGATTCTACTGAACATTATTATGAGGGAGGATTATATGCTTGTAGGAATTGCAATAATATCAAGTTTCCTCTTTATGTGTTGAAAATCTTGAAGCTATGCTTGTTTTACCTTCCTATGCTAGTTGATTATTGTTCCCATAAGTTGTTTACTCACAAAATCCCTATGCATAGGAAGTGGGTTAGGCTTAAATGTTCTAGTCATATGCTTCATGATGCTCCCGTTATGTTTCAATTCTTACCTTTTATGTGAGCATCATTGTCATCATCATGCCTAGCTAGAAAGGCATTAAAGAAAAGCGCTTCTTGGAAGACAACCCAATATTTACCCTTACTGTTTTTGTGTGTCCACATGATTATGCCAATGTAGTAATCATGTACTATAGCTTTTTGTTTCAATAAAGTGCCAAGTAAGACCTTTAGGATAGCTTACGGTGATAGTTTTGTTGATCCTGCTGAAAATCAGAAACTTTTGCAGCCAGTAAATTAGTTTTGTTAATTCACAGAAACGTCCTTCTGATCTGATTCTTTTTGCTCTGGATTGGTACACAAATTGCTTAGAACTTCCAATTTGGTAGGATTTTTCGTGTTCCAGAAGTATACGTTTGATATAGATTACTACAGATTGTTCTGTTTTTGACAGATTCTGTTTTCTATGTGTTGTTTGCTTATTTTGATGAATCTATGAGTATATATTACACCCATATGATTTTAGAATGAGTTCACAACAGTACCTAAGTGGTGGTTTTATTTTCTTATATTAACGGAGCTTACGAGTTTTCTGTTGAATTTTGTGTTGTGAAGTTTTCAAGTTTTGGGTAAGGATTCGATGGACTATGGAATAAGGAGTGGCAAGAGCCTAAGCTTGGGGATTCCCAAGGCACCCCAAGGTAATTTTCAAGTGTCAGGGCCCCGACTCGATGTCACATTGATCTAGCTCGTAACACCTCATATCAGTTTGCGGCCTCACGCACGGTATACCCACGGGTGTCGCCTTACCTTTGCCCGGGACCGTTTGCGCCTTTTGGCTCACGTATATGATAGTGTCGCTAGCATCCATATGATAAGGAGCCCGGGCTGACATGACTAGTCGTAAACCCAAAGTGGCACAGACTTACAGGGACAGGCATCCACGACCCAGCTTCGAACGTGTCGGTCATCAGCAAGTGGGTCCGGGCTGTAGCACTGGGCTAGCAGGACTCCGGTAAACCGGGCTGTAGCGGGCTAACAGGACTCCGGTACTCAATGCGTGACATTTCCCCGAAGGGACAGACACCGGAACAAAGAAGGACACATGCCGGCCAGCCTAAGTGTTCCAGAGCAGTAGCAAGCTACCATGGCTCAGCGGTAACACTAGGAGACATTTCCCGGTAAGAGAGGCTACCAAGGATAAACAACTAGATAGTCAGATCCCACACATACCAAGCATTTCAAACATACACACAATATGCTCGATATGTGCAAATACAACAAGGCATCACAACATGACTCTACGACACAAGTACTTTATTCAAGGCTCAGAGAGCCATACATAACATACACAAAGGTACGGGTCACACGACCCAGCATTCAAGTCATACAGTCATACAAACCAGCAGCGGAAGTAACTTGTCTGAGTACAGACAACTAGTAAAATAAAAGAGGCTTGGAAAGCCTAGCTATACTACGAGGTCCTTCACAAGCTCAGGATCACCACCTGGGCCTTAGCCTACTCATTGATGTCAACGTCTACGTAGAACCCATCAGAAGGGGTTGCAGCGTCTTCTGTAAAAAATGTAAATTATAGCAACATGAGTACAAAGGTACTCAGCAAGACTTACATCAGATCCTACATACATGCATATTATCAAGAAGGGTTGGTGGAGTTATTGCAGCAAGCCAGCTTTGACTCTTGGCTAGGCTAACCTACGAGACTCCAACTTGAAATGGTTTTGCGCACACGAGTCCACTACTCACCAATTCAATACACTACCGAGAATCCACCTCCGTCTTCCTACGGAAGAGCCATCCTCGGCACTCACACTTATCTTGAGGCTTTTAGTAGTTTCCATTTACTTGTCTATGAACTGTATAGGCAACCAAGTAGTCCTTTACCGCGGACGCGGCTATTCGAATAGATCATGATAACCCTGCAGGGGTGTACTTCTTCATACATGTTTCCACCACTTAGCGTCTGCACACGACATGTGCTCGGCAGACTTCAAGCGAAAGCCGACGTGGGTGTAGACCACGACCTACCTAAACACTTAAGCCTCTAGTCCAGGTTTATCGCCTATCCAGGTTCCATCCGCAGGGAGTCCGGCCGAGGTTTCCCATACGGCCCCGAACGATGTGAACAGGGTTCCCGAGATACCTAACGAGTATTCGGTACACCCGGCCACGTACCTACCGCATCATAGCCCACCCCTACGGTCAGCGCTGTCCACGGCCTCCAGTAGGCTACAAACACCAGAAACTACTTGCAACTCCTGGACAGAGAGCTAGGGTGAATAAGAAGTCGAGCGGGGTCATATTTCAGGGCCCAATGCATGGTAGTAGCTGTATCTTAAATCACACATACAGATCTCAGTGCTTACGGTCGGCTTCAATGAAACAACCCACCATGTACTCCTACATGGCCTCTCATCGATACCTTTACCAAATCGTGTTCACCACACCACTCTCATTACTGACATAATCATTTCACTCTAGCCCATCACCCAGATGAACCAGACCTGACACGACTCTAAGCATAGCAGGCATAGCAAGGTAGGAACAACACATACATATGGCTCAATCAACTCCTACACATGCTAGTGGGTTTCATCTAGTTACTGTGGCAATGACAGGTCATGCAGAGGAAGTGGGTTCCACTACCGTAGCACACAGCAGTTTGAAACGCGTTGTCTTAATGCAGTAAAAGAGAGCAGGAGCGAGAACATGGGATTGTATCGATATGATCAAATGGTTGGTTGCTTGCCTGATGGTTCGATGCACTGATACGGTTCTTCGTTAGGGTAATCACGATACTCCTCGGAGGCAGATCCTACCGCAAAGAACACCGATACACAACCATCACCAAACAATGTGCAACAATATGATGTATGCATGAAACATAGCAATATGAGTGTGTTGGGCTAATGCAACTAAGACCAGAAGGGTTTGAACCAATTTGAATCAAAGATTCAAATTTCAAACTCAAACATGGCCTTTTAAAGTGCTTTTCCTTGTTCTGCATTAAACATCAGGTTAACTTGTTTAATCATGCATGAAAATAGTACAGATGGATAGATTGGATTTTTCTGATCATTTTTCATATATAATTTGTCTGATTTGGAGTTACAGAATAAAAGTTATGAATTTTTAAAGTTTAAATTATATTCTGGAATTTCCTATATTAGAATAATTCCAGAAAATCAATTATTGCGTCAGCCTGACATCAGTGTGACGTCAGCAGGTCAACAGAACACGTCCGGGTCAAACCTGACAGTGGGTCCCGCATGTCAGGGTGATTAGATTAATTAAAGTTTAATTAAAACTAAACCTGTTTAATTAACAGGGCTGGGCCCCACCTGTCATTGACTCAGGGGAGTCAACCAGGGCCCACCCGTGGTCAAACCCGGGTCGGCTGCACCGGCGTTTAGCCGCCGGCGAGCCCGACGCAGCGGCGGAAGTGGTTTTGGCCGTTTCGGCCACCAAATGGGTCGCGGAGACCACCGGAGTGGAGCTGAGGACGGGCCGCAGCTCTTGGTGGAGTCCGTTGGGGTCGGGGTGGCCGGAGTTGGCGCCGGCGATGACTTTGGCGGCCACCGGGGTTCGGCCGAAGACGAACTTGACGCTAGAGGGGTCGGTGAGGCTCGGGGAGTGGCTAGCTAGGTGCTAAGTGACACGGTGAGCATGAAGGACACCATGGAGTGGTCGGAGGGTAACCGGGAGCACGTCGGCGACGAGCTCCACGGCGGTGAGTGCGGTTGAGCTCCGGGAGGTCGCTACACAGCTCGGGAGCAAGAACGGAAGGGAGGGGAAGATGGCTAAGCTCACAGTGAGTGCGACGAAGCCCTTGGTGTGGCCGGAGATGGACCGGAGCGACGACGGCGTTGAAGGGGATCTCCGGCGACGGCGGTTCGGGCGAGGTCGTTGCGGTGGACTCGGGCGTTGCGAGCGCTCGGGGCTCGGCTTGCTCGATGGAGTGGACGGCGGCGGAGCTCCTGGACACGATGAGAGGACGCACGGGCGGCGGGGAGCACGGCTACGACGAAGGCACGGCGATGGTGGCGTCGGTCACGGCGGGGGAGCGCGAGGGGGAGGAGCTGGAGAGGAGAGGGGGTGTCTGGGGGGTTCGGGGGAGCGAGGGAGGCTGATCCACGACGTCACCGGGCGAGGGGAGCGGCGAGGCGGCGAGCAGGTGCGTGGCGCGCGCTGCGGTCGCCGTCGGGCACCTGCCTGCCTGCCTGGCCGGCAAGCAGCTCGCTGGAGCGGCGCTGGGCTGGGCCGGCAGGTGGGCCGGGAGCAGGCGCCAGGTAAGCTTTTTCCATTTCTTTCTGTTTTCTGTTTTTTTTAATACTTCTGCAACTTTGTTGAATTAAATAAAATACTTAGGCTACTCCTAAAATCACCAAACTACTCCTGGTCCATAGTTGGATTATTTCCAACATGAAACATTTTAGTTTGGAGATATTTGAGCATTTAAATATTTTATATAATTTTAAATGCCCAAATTCAAATATTTATGATTTAATTCAAAAACCCTAAGCTGGCCTAGGAAAATGTGCACCACTTTTGGCAGAGGTTCTGAACCAAGACAAAAATGATGGGCATTTTAGAAGGGCATTTCAGGTTCATTGAAAAAGTTTTTAGTAAACCCTAATTGGATTCAGAGGGGACTGGGGGTTCTGTCATCCCCATTTCAGGTTTCTGATGAAAGAGTAAACATGATGCAACACTCTAATGCATGGCTAACTAGGATGTGACATCAAGGACAACCAAGAGCCTAAGCTTGGGGATGCCCCGGATGGCATCCCCTCTTTCGCCTTCGTTCATCGGTAACTTTACTTGGAGCTATATTTTTATTCACCACATGATATATGTTTTGCTTGGAGCGTAATTTTATTTTGTTATTATTTTCTTGCTGTTATTTAGAATAATGTGTTGCATCTTTATTTTCAATAAAGAAGTCAAGGATAGCCTTTACCGTGCTTATTTTGCTACTATACATGTTGCTGTTTGAAAACAAAAAGTTTACCGCTGTTGCAAAAATCCAGAGAATGGTATAATGTTGAATTTTTTTGCATATTGAGCTCTAATAAATTTATTACAGTTTGAATTTTCTTTCATAATTTTTGGAGTTAGGGAAGTATGATGAATCTTGCATTCTTCACAGACTATACTGTTTTGGCAGATTGCTATTATGGTTGCATTGTTTGCATATGTTTGCTTGTTTAATGAATCTATTTGAGGATAGGAGTATTAAATATGCAGAGGAATTTAGTATCCAATGTTGAATAATAATTTTAGTGATTTGTTACAGTAGAAAATTATAAGGTTTTGCATTGGTTTATACTAACCTATCTCACGAGTTCTTGTTGAGTTTGGTGTGGATGAGGCTTTTGAGAAATAGAGAAACCATGATATGAGAGGAATTAAGGAGACACAAAAGTTCAAGCTTGGGGATGCCCAAGGCACCCCAGGAGAATATTTCAAGAAGTCTCAATCATCTAAGCTTGGGGATGCCCCGGTAGGCATCCCACCTTTCTTCTTCAACAACTATCGGTTAGTATCGGTTGAGCCTAAGTTTTTGCTTCTTCACATGAGTTGTGCTATCCTTGCAATGTCATTTTATTTTGTTTTGCTTGCTGTTTGAATACAATACCAAGATCTGAAATTCCTTAATGTTAGAGAGTCTTCACATAGTTGCACAATTATTCGACTACTCATTGACCTTCACTTACACTACTAGAAAAACCGCTACTAATGGCGCACCTAATTTGGCTATTAATGGCGCATCACTGGTGCGCCATTACTAGCACGCCATTAGTAATTTTTACTAATGGCGCACCAGTGGTGCGCCATTAGTATCTGGTATACTAATGGCGCACCACTGGTGCGCCATTAGTATAGGCTACGGTGCGCCATTAGTATGCCTCCAAGGGGCCATGTATACCCAGGTGCTTTGGCATACTAATGGCGCACGACCACGAGATGCGCCATTAGTAACCATGGCATACTAATGGCGCACTGACCAGTGATGCGCCATTAGTATGCTTTGTCATACTAATGGCGCACTGTCATGTGATGCGCCATTAGTATGAATATTAGGTTTTTTTATTTTTTTATTTTCTGTTTTTTGCACAGGTTACAAAATGTATAATTTGACAAAATATAGACAGCACACATCAACAACAGATTCATCGAATACAATAGAAGATTAGTCTTTGAATACAATTCATCATATTAGTCTCCGAATACAATTCATCATATTAGTCTCCGAATTGAAAAGACCGAACAAAGATAGAACATTATATTACAAGTCTCGAGACCGCGAGTAGCGAGTTTGTCTTCACATTACAAGTCGATATCGATCATCTAAACTACCATCACATAGAAGAGAGCTGCGGTCATCACGATGAGCATCATCACGATGAAACTCGTCTTCATCCGGTTCCTCCAACGCTCCCTCCCCTCTCCCGCTAGATAGCGGGCGTATCTAGATTCGGCCTCGGCCCTAGTGGTGTACCCTTTGTAACTGTTACCGCTGAATCGGTGAACCTGTCTCCGACACTCCTCCCAGTCATCGTAGACTCCGGGAACCTTACCCTTGTACACGACATACGTCGGCATCGCTATGCACTAGCCAAACGAAACGTTAGTACCAATTCACAGACAATACATAAGCAATATATAAGTATGCAACAGAACGATCGGAAGAGAAAAGCAAGACATTAATAGCATCGATTACATCTAAGTTGAACGACTCTCGAAACCAAAGAGACATACTACAAGTTCATTAAAGTTTAATTACAACATGAGCCAATCGATGTTTCAGAACTAGACACAGCATCACTGCTTTCGACTCGACTCAAGGGACCGGAGCGTGGATGAAGCCGCCGTCTATCGTGGGAGTCATGAAATAACGGTCGTTGTCAGCCTGCATTTGTAGCATTGTGTCGATGTCACTGTTGGACGGTTGATTTCTGAGGTAGAACTGCCCCGAGGTACGAAGGACATCTTGATGGATGATTTCCGCAAACTCCGACTGGATGCGAAAGAATTCTTGTCGGAGGTCCGCGTCCTGGATTGCCGACACGCTCGCGGCCCAATCTTTGAGTTTACTCGGTAGCAGAAGTTGATGATGGTCCCGTACGATCGCCCGCATGTGATGGATGGCGTAGTAGGCACCCTTCTGACCGCCAGGCGGCTGCTTGACGCAGCAGAACGTCGTATTGTGGGAGAACACGTGCTTGCCGTACTTACGAATAGGCCTGGTGAAGGTGCCTCCAGATTTGGCGTAGCCGGGGAGAACATCATCAAGAACCTTCTTGACATTTGTGTAGTCTACGTTCGACTGACGGTCCGGGTCGAAATACGTGGCCATGGAATATTTGGGGCTTAGGAGGATGAGCGTGCAACGTGTGTCACTGCAGAAAACACGGAATGTTAAAAGAAAAACGATCGAAATGTAAGAATTCATATGTTACGGGCCGGTTGAGGGGAGGACTTACTCGGGAAAGTAAGGCACGAGGAAGTTATCCTTATCTTGGTTTGCCAGAATGACGCCTTCGAGGTAAGAACTCGCGACTTGCCGGTCCCCAGCGCTGCCCAAGATCTTGGCACGCATGTAGAAGGGGTCGACTATCACGATGTCCGGGGTCTTGTCGCGAATGATCCGCATCTCCATACTCAGCGAAAATAGCCGAACGAAGGTGTAGTGCAGCGGATGAAGGTTCAACATAGCGTGGATGTCATCAAAACGCAGGACGATCGTACGCCCGATGGAGTTATCCACAAAGCCCTTGCCCTCTGGCACCTTGGCCGCGAAAACTGGGTATGCCACATCCTTCTCCCTGAGACGCCGCTTCTCCAAAGAAAGAACACTGTCATGCAGACTCCGCATAGCACCGGTTGCAGCATTGAGCATATTTGTCGGTAGCATCGCCCTACCCGCCACATGCACCCTCCTCGAGATATCCTGCGGTGAAGGTGGCCCGTCCTGAGCACGGATCGTACTCGGTGCCGGCTGGCTCGCACCCTTCTTAGTCTTTCTTTTGCGTGCCTTCTTCTTCTCCTGTAATGGGACCGAGTTCTGCTCACAGACCGCCTTCTTGAGTGTGTTGGGGCTGATAATATTTCGCACCTCGCCTATCTGAGGCTCGGTGAAGTCGGCAGCTGGAGGCGTCTCCTGAGAGCTGAACGCCAGACGGCGCCTGTTGCAACTTGGCTTCTCCGCGGTACGAGCTAGATCGCACACGTCTTTTGTTGGGTTTGGTTCTTGAGAAGGAGGCCCCATGAAGTCGCCATCGTACCCATGATCGGCAAAGTACTGATCGACGTTGCCAAATGTATCATCGTCGTCGTCGTCGTTCTGATCCTGTGCCATATGCATGTTTGGATCCAGTGGCATAGGGATGTCCGGCACCGTTGCTGCGGTCTTGCCATGGGGCCGACTTGGCGCCGGCACGACTGGCGGTGTTGTCTTTGGGGTGGTGTCCCCCGCCCCCAAACGAATCTGGCTCTTCGGCCAAAGCAGGGGCCAGCTCAGGCAGGCGCTGAGGGTCATCACGTCATCATCGTCGGCCCCGACGGGTCGAATCGGAGGTAACAAGTCGTCGCAGCCTGGCAGCACCCGAACCAGTTGAACCCTAAACAAGTTGGGTGGCATCTGGGTACCGTGGAACAAGGGGTTGCCCGGTTGAACGATTTTTCCCTTGGCGACATCGACCAACTCGTTGTTCACGAAGTGGAGGAGAGTGCACGGAACGTCGGCGGCGCCCTGCGAAAACATGTAGGGCGTCAGGGATGCCCAGTCAAAGGCAAGGAGATGAAGTCCTCGGCCGAGAGAGGCTTAATTAGTTACCGTGATGATGGCGTCGAGCTCGGCTAATGTCGACGCACCGCCAACGGCGGGCGTGCAGTTGACGGAGGTGCCGCTTGCTGCAGAGGTGCCGGCCGGCGTACACCCGGGTGCATTAAGCTCCCGTGCCGGCGTCGGAGACACCAATGTCGCCTCCGCCGGAGGCACCAATGGCCCCGCCATCGCATTATGCGAGTTGCTGGCCGTGAAGCTAGGAATCGGGGGCGGCCCCTGTTGGCCGCCCGCAATCCACGCACTCAACCCCGAGATCAAGGTAGGCACAATGGCGGTGATCGTCGCTCCGAGTCGTTGTTCCACTTGCTCTTGGACAATCTCCGGAATCCGCGCCACCTGTGCCTTGAGTTCTTGAACCTCTCGCGCCTGGCTTTCCGAGCTGGTCTTTTTCTCCTTCCGCACACCAGCGGTATAGTATGACCCCCATTTTGTCGACAAGCCTTTGCCGGCCACACGACCAGCTGACGTCGGCTTACTGAGCTTATCCTTGTTCTTCATTACATTCAACCCCCTATTTAGAGTGGTGTCCCAAGGGTTGCTCTTAGTCGACCCCGCGCTACTGCTTTCAGTCGCCTGCGGAAGGAATGTGAACCATTTAGAAATTTGGCTTCATTAATTAGAATGCAACCATATGGAGCTAATTACGCGGGGGTGTATTCCTTACCAGAACAAGCTCAAGCTGCCTGGTCTTCGGATCCGTGGTAAGCTCCTTTGTTTTCGGGTCCTTCTTGTACCGGGCCCTGACAAAGTTCCTGGTCTGCTTGTCACCGTATTTATCGAAGAGGGGCGGTAGGCCTTGCTCGGCACGGTCCGCCTCCTCCTTGTCCCATATAGGCTCCGCCACTCTGTAACCGCCGGGACCGAGTGTGTGTTCCCCTATGTTCAGCTCCCGCATTTGTTTCCCCCACTCACTTGATTGGGAGCTTGCGGTGCTCGAGCAATTGATCTTGAAGTCGTTGTAGTCATCTTCGGTGATCGAAGGATTTTTCTCCTTGATCTTCTGATAACTCTCACCTTTCTCGATCATTCTCTTCACATTGCTTTTCCAAGTAGACAGGGCCTTGCTCATCTTCGTGAGGGCAGCATTGTTCACTTTATTCCCTTTGAGGCTTGTGTTTTCAAATTCAGCGGGGAACTTGTATCGTTCGTGCAGCTTCGTGAAGAGGAGGTTGCGCAAATTCCCTCGGTCAGGATGCCTCAGGTTCTCGGTGTTGATCGAGACGGTGCTCCGGACAATGCACCCGAGCTGAAGCGAGTACCCCTTGACTATTCGTTCGGGCGCCGTTGGATTCCCGTTGGAGTCCACTTCAGTAACTTCCTCCTTGAGGGTGCGGAGCACGATCGGGCGCCGGTCCTTCCGTTGCCTCTTCGGTTGGCTGCCATCTGTGCGTGCGCCGCCATCATCAGTGGTGGCATCCTCGGCGGCACCATCAGTGGTGGCATCAGTGTGGTCATCCTCGGCGGCACCATCCGTGGTCTCAGGATCGGTGGGGAAGGCGGCGGCCTCATACAAGTGAGGTTGTTCCTCCATCTCCTGGGACAGCTCCCAGAATGCCTTGCCGCCCGAACCCCCGGCCTCATCGTTGTGGGCCATGTTTCTCTCTAAATAGAAACAAAGTTTGGTCAAAAAGTTGGTTATTGTCAAGGAACAAGATCATGGTCTCATCATTTAGGGTTTGTCGACACCGAGGCATCCTAAAATCTAAGCTTTTATCATTGAGGGTTTTTCGACGCCGAGGCACCCTAAAAGCCTAACCTTTCATCATTTCGGTTTTTATCGACACCGAGGCACCCTAAAAGCCATGCATTAGTCACAAGTACGCCGGGGCACTTGATCCTACTTAATTAACTACTAAGATACCCCGGCCCATGCATTAGTCACAAGTACCCCATATGTCCTATTTTTAGCAAAGTCATGCTAAAATTCACGGAAAATTTCAGCATGACCTTTGCTGAAAATAGGACATATGGAGTACCCGAATTTGCCGGAACGGAAGTTAATCGACATTCCGGCAAACTCAAGGGCCTCTCGGGGTACCTGCAATATCATCACGACACGATGGTCGGAGACAAAACCCAGCAAACTAGCACCACAATGTGCCTCTACTTTCATATGGATGAAAAGGCCACAATGTGCCTCTACTAGCACCACAATCTTAGTTAACTTCTGGGGACATCAGAAAGTTAACATCCGCCTGATTATTATGAGGACTTCACTGCCACTGTTTACTCAAACTTAAGTTAGTAATTAAAAATATAAAATAGGATAACCCAGTGACAGGACTGTTGGTTGATGTCACAAAAAAGTTGCAAATCTCAACATGTTCTACAGTTGTTAAAATTATCTTACTGTATTTAGAACAAACTAACACCACAGAGTCTACCAATTCAGGTAGAAGCCATCATTCATTACAAATTTGAATATATGATATTCCAGAAAATAATCTGTCTACAAAATGAGATACATTCCGTTTGAACTACCAAAACTGTAACCAACGTTATTACCTAATTATGAAAAAAGTGCAGTACATATAAATTATTTCATCACTGAGAGGAGATAACCAAAAGTTTCCAAGCAATATGATTAAGAAAATGGGATTTAGGCATCCAAATGCCACAAAAGACCAAATCACATTTTTAAACCAAGTTACACAAAGAAAATGCACCTAAGCACCAAGAGGAACTGTTACAACTCCATAAGGTATATCCAAGTCACTGCTACTCATATTCAAAAAACCTAACTCCAATATAACCAGAAAGATTGTAAAACATTATATCTCCCTGCTGACACGAACTGAAAGCGTAACAAAAATACCATCTTCTTTTGTTGATGCGTTGGTGTTTTAGAGTAGAGGTAAGAAAACCGGAGACCATATATGTAGTTTCTAACATATGCAAGATTACTTAAAAATTGGAGATGCAAGATAGTAGTATATAGAAGAAGAAACAAGAGAGAGATGCAAGATAGTAGTATATATAGGTGAGTCAACCTATTATTCTAGGCAGCTGCCTTGCTAGTGATTCGGTGTCGTCGCAACTGGATCCCTCCCACTCGACCTGCGATCTTCTACAAGGAAAAAGTAGCAGCTCAGTCAACCACCATATAATTATACAAGGAAAAAATGCTACTTGGCACAAGTGTAAACGAGAAGCTTGAGGTAGCAGCAGATTGAAGTGATAAAGTGCAAAGGAGAAGCTTGAGCTAGTAAACAATTTCTGAATGTTATAAAGTGGGGAAAGTAAAATAAAATTCATGACTAGTCATGGCACTAGAAAAGAGATGAGATTTCACAAAACCAGAGCCAAGCATAGTCCAGAATGTCAAATTTTCAGTTAGTTAATTATTACAGTCCTTTGCTAAAAGAGATGATCCGTCCAAGAAATTTAATACTAGATGCATGCAGTCTGTTGAGGATCTTTTAGTGAATGACTAACAACAAGTAGCCGAGCTTGCCCAAGAAAGATTAGATTCAGAAGTGCTGGCTGCTGCTAGTGAATGGAGCTGACAGTTATACAGTGTCAATTGACAGTAAGTAGAGTGAGATGATCAAACGTTTGTGCTGAATAGTAGTGGCAGTGTAATGTTAACTAAATACAGTTGGCAGTGTATATAGTGTTAATTGACAGTGGCTTGTCCTGGATATAACTCATTTTCTAGGTTTACCTTGGGTAGATAGCCCATGAATGCGGAACAGATACTTACATTCATGCCGTGAGATAAACTTATTTTCAGGTATAAACCATGGACAATTACCCGATGATACAGTGCATTTTTCTTCAGTGTATGTCCAGTGCATTTTTCTTCTTCTTTCGTTGAGTAGCATAAATTAGACCTATCATTGTGTAAGATGCAGGAGTACTTCTTATACTCTGTGGCATTGCCATACTTAGCCAAGAGTCCCCATTTCTTATATTCTGTGAGATGCAGTCATCTTTTACTCCAGTTCTTATAGTATTTTGGAGTACATTGCCTGTTATGCTGCTTGCAAGGTTAGCATAGGTTCAGAAATGGGGACTAAAAAACAGTGATTTAATTCTCCAATTCAATTTTCATTTTCAAGTTTAAATTTGAATATCAACAGTAGTGATTTTACACCCAGTTCAACAGTGATTTTACCTCGATTTCAACGGTAATTTCAGCAGCAGAGTCGGGGGCGGGGACTAAAAAATCTTAACCCTAACAGCATAGTGGAGCGCGTCTGTTAGCATGTCTTCCCTTTCTTGTTAGCATGTCTCTCAAAAAGAGAAGCAATGGTTCCGATCCTCTTAATTCTTCAATAATTACATTCTATCAATCATAATGACATAGTTGAACAAATTATATGCAAAATTATGTGTATGAGTTCATCAGTTCATCTACTTGTGCACTACATCTAGTGAGAGAAGGAAGCCCGGTAATGTGTACTGCAAAATTATGAACTCATACGCATCTAGCCGAAATCATAATGTACTGCAAAATTATGCATATGAGTCAAATTCAGATGGATGGAGATGTACTGGAAAATCACATTGATATACTGCAAAATTATGTGTATGTGTAGTGTAAAATACAGAAGGGGATGAGGTACCTCACTATCTCTCTCTGAAGAAGGCTTGATCAGGGGATGAGGGGTATCAACTGCGGTCGGCCGGCGTCAGGGAGATCCGGCGGTGGGCCGGCGATCGCCTCCAGCCACGGAGATCGCCTCCAGCCACGTCTCCTCCACGAGCAGCTCCGGACTTGGCAAGGCGGAGGTTGCGGCGCGCGCGGGCGAGGGCGAGGTTGGTGTCGGCCCTGCGGCGCTGCTCCGGCGAGAGTGGGGTGGGGTCGGAGGGGAGGAAGGGGAGGATGGGGAGAGGGAGGCGTCGGTGGTGTGGTGTGGACGGGGCGGCGCTGCTTCGGCGAGAGTGGGGTGGGGTCGGAGGGGAGGAAGGGGAGGATGGGGAGAGGGAGGCGTCGGTGGTGTGGTGTGGACGGGGCGGCGCTGCTCCGGCGAGAGTGGGGTGGGGTCGGAGGGGAGGAAGGGGAGGATGGGGAGAGGGAGGCGTCGGTGGTGTGGTGTGGACGGGGCGGCGCTGGTGTCGGGGCGGCGTCGAGGGCGGCGGGGCGGCGGCGTCGGGAGAGGAGAGGGGAAGGGGATCGCGGGCGAGGGCGAGGGAGAGAGAGGGGATCGATACGAAGTAGGGGCGGCACAATACTAATGGCGCACCACCCCTCGGTGCGCCATAAGTACATACATGCTAATGGCGCACCTCACCCAGGTGCGCCATTAGTATTTTTTTTACTTCTGCCCGAGCCAACAGGTTATCTACCACCAGACCTGATACACATCAAGTCTTCTCTACTAGTTCGACTGGTCAGCAGCTAGTTCTCACACCAGGAGGTCCTGGGTTCGATTCCCAGGCTCCACAATTTTTTTTATGCATTAAAAATGCTGTTTGATACTTACTTGTGTTTAAATATGTTCAAACTTGTTTAAATCATAACAGTAATATTTTTTTATAAGACAGTAATATTTTTTTAAAAAATATCATCAAACAGTAATGCCGGTGGAGCGGGGGAGGGTGCGGGGGGTGCGGGGGGTCGGCGGCGCGGTTGAGTAGGGGAGGGGTGCGGGGGGTCGGCGGCGGCGGTTGAGTAGGGGGGGTGCGGGGGTCGGCGGCGGCGGTTGAGTAGGGAGGGTGCGGGGGGTCGGCGGCGGCGGTTGAGTAGGGGAGGGGTGCGGGGGGTCGGCGGCGGCGGTTGAGTAGGGGAGGGGTGCGGGGGGTCGGCGGCGGCGGTTGAGTAGGGGAGGGGTGCGGGGGGTCGGCGGCGGCGGTTGAGTAGGGGAGGGGGGCGGGGGGTCGGCGGCGGCGGTTGAGTAGGGGAGGGGTGCGGGGGGTCGGCGGCGGCGGTTGAGTAGGGGAATCGAGAGGGTGCGGGCGGTCGGCGGCGGCGGCCGGTGGACCGGATCTGGCGAGGTGGGATAGCGATCGAGATGGAGGAGGATCGAGATCGAGTGTCCATGAAATTAAAAAATATTCATGATAGTTCAAAAAGTGCCCATGAAATATAATCGAGAAATGAAGTCTACGATTTAAATACAATCGATCTTAGCTAGCTATCTGTTCACAATCTTCTTGCCCTTCTTTTTCGCAAATGGAGTTCTTCTATGGAACGGACGTCCTTTAGGTAGGGTGGTCCTGCTTCTTCTTGTGGTGTATGCTGCTACTTCATCATCGTCGTCATGTTCGATCCTCGGGTCGCCGTACTTGTCGAAGTCTTGCTCATTGGCTACTCCATCCATTCCGATGATCTTCCTTTTGCCTCTCCTCACGACAACACGACTGGGCTTTGGCGGGTCGGTAATGAAGAAGCATTGGTCCACTTGGGAAGCCAGTACCCATGGCTCATTTTTCGCGGTGACGTTTGCGCCCGCGGTCTTGGATTTGGCTTCGGGTATAACCATGGTGGTGAAATACCGGTCTTCTTTTATGACGTTCTTGGCCCATCTGACACGGAACATCGGGACCTTCTCTCCAGCGTAGCTCAGCTCCCAGATCTCCTCGATCCTTCCGTAGTATCTGTCCTTGTCGTTACCGGTGTAGGATTCCATCGTTACCCCGGAGTTCTGATAACCATCGCTCTTCATGTCCTTGGCCTCGGTGTAGAATGTGTAGCCGTTGATATCGTACGCCTCATAGGTCATCAGGTTGTGCTCGGCGCCCTGTGACAAGGCGAATATGAGTTGTTCTTCCGCGGAAGAATCCTCATGTAAAGGGTACGACAGAAGCTTCTGCTTGAACCAACGCGTGAAACATGAGTTGTGCTCTTTGAGTATATCTCCGTCCGTCCTCTGTTGGCCTCGGTCATTGTACGTCTTCTTAATAAAGGTTTTGTGCTCTACCACCCAAGGATCGACCACGTCTATGTGTTGTAGCGCGACTAGGTTTGCTCTTTCAAAGTCGGCGAGTCGACCCTCGAAGTCGACATGCATTTCGCGGCGACCCTCACGGTGACCCCATCCAGCGAGCCTGCCGAGGTGCCTGTTGACGGGCAGACCAACGGGGTTCTCGATGCCTAGATAATTCGTGCAGTAGGAGATGCACTCTTCGGTCAGAAAGCCCCTGGCTATGCTTCCCTCTGGACGTGACATGTTGCGAACGTATCCTTTGATGACACCATTCATCCTTTCGAACGGCATCATGCTGTGCAGGAACGTCGGCCCGAGTTGGATGATATCCTCCACTATATGGACCAGCAGATGCACCATAACGTCGAAGAATGCGGGCGGGAAGTACATCTCAAGCTCGCATAGTATCACCATGATCTCTTCCTGTAGCCTTCTGAGTTGCCTCACGCCAATCGACTTCCGAGAGATGACGTCGAAGAAGTTGCATAGGCCAAATAGCGTTTCACGGACGTGCGCGTCCATGATCCCACGGATTGCAACTGGAAGTATCTGCGTCATCAGCACGTGACAGTCGTGAGACTTCATCCCGCTGAACTTCTGCTTCGCTGGGTCTAGGTATCTGCTTATCTTCCCCGCGTAACCGTAAGGAAGTTTTACTCCTAGGAGGCAGGTGAAAAACTGCTCGATCTCCTCCTGACTTAGAGTGAAGCACGCGGGAGGGTAGTCATTTCCGGTCTTCTTGGCCTTTTTGCCTTTGCGACGACTTTCTGTGTCCTGCTTCGCCTCATCATCATCATCATCATCATCATATATAGCGTGAAGCTCCTGCCTGATGCCCATTGATTTCAAGTCTGCCCTTGCTTTCGGCCCATCTTTGGTCCTCTCTGGCATGTTGAGCAGGGTACCAAGCAGACTCTCGCACACGTTCTTCGTGATATGCATGACATCAAGGCTGTGAGGCACACGGTGGATCTTCCAGTACGGCAAGTCCCAGAAAACAGACCTCGTTTTCCATACCTTCAGCAGCGGCTCTGGCGCCTTTTGCTTCTTTCCCGGCAGTGGGCAGTCTTTCCAATTTTTCAACAGCTTGTCTATTTCCTCGCCGCTCCTCGTACACGGGCGTTTTCGGGGTTCGGTTTCACCATCGAACAGATCCTTGCGTTTCCTCCACGGGTCATCGTCGCGAAGCCACCTTCGATGTCCCATGAACACGGTTTTCGAAGACCCGGGATCTCTATCTAGCTGGCGATACGTTGTGTCATCCATGCACCTTACGCATCCAGAAAATCCGTGGACTACCTGCCCCGCAAGATATCCGTAACCGAGATAGTCGTGCACCGTCGTGAGCAGTGCGGCTCTCATAGGGAAATATTCTTTCTCTGCGGCGTCCCACGTATTGGCTGGCGTTTTCCACAGCGTGTCAATCTCCTCTTTCAGCAGCCCCAGATACAGATTGATGTCGTTCCCTGGTTGTTTCGGCCCTTCAATTAGCATACTCATGTGAATGTACTTCCTCTTCATGCACAACCAGGGGGGAAGGTTGTACATCCACACGAACACAGGCCAGGTGCTATGTGTGCTTCTCTGGCTGCCAAACGGATTGACTCCATCGGTGCTCGCGCCCAGCACGATGTTCCTTCTATCGTTCCCAAATTCTGGGTATTCGAAGTTCAACGCTTGCCACTGGCTCGCATCCTTAGGGTGACTCAGCATCTTGTCTTTTTTATCTATCTCCGGATCATTTGCGTCATCTTCTCGCTTCTTCTCCTCCCTATCCGCGTGCCAACGCAGGAGCTTTGCTACCTTAGGGTCCGCGAAATACCGCTGCAGACGAGGAGTGATCGGAAAGTACCACACCACTTTTCGAGGAGCTTTCTTCCTCTTCTTGTATCGAGTGACACCGCACACCGGACATATGGTAGACTCCGCGTGCTCGTCCCGATAAATGATGCAATTGTTCATGCACACATGGTATTTCACGTGCGGTAAATCCAGAGGACACACGATTTTCTTCGCCTCCTCCAAACTGGTCGGGCACTTGTTCCCCTTGGGAAGACGTTCGTGCCAGAATGACATGTTCTCGTCGAAGCATGCGTCGGTCATTTTGTGTTTTACCTTCATCTCCAGAGCCATGAGCGTTACTTTCAGGCGGGTATCCTCGGGCCTGCATCCTTCATACAATGGAGTAACCGCGTCTAACTCAAGTTGATCCATCTTGGCTTTCTCTCGGGCGGCAGCTCTTGCGTTATCCGTCTGCTTGAGAAGCAGCTCTTGAATATGAGGGTCCTGCACCCAGCCCATCGATGGTCCAGCTTCGTCTGCTCCGCCAGCATCATCATCATGTCCTGCATCTTCTTCTACATGATGACTGTGTACAGCATCACCGTCGTGATCATCTCCTGGGGATTCTTCGTCTTCTCGCCCGCCCGAGCAGCGGTGGTTGTCTTGCTGCCCTTCCTCATTTCTTGCCCGGCCCCCATGGACGACTTCGTAGTCATCTTCATCACCTTGCCACCGATAGCCATCCATGAAACCACGCAAGAGCAGGTGGTCCCGCACCTGCCCGGAATCCGGGTCCGCAATAAGGCTATTCAGCTTGCATCTTCGACACGGACATCTTATCTCCGTCTCGTTCTTTTGAAGCATCTCGGCCTTCGCGGACCTCAAAAACCTATTCACGATGCCTTCGGTCATCGTGCGGACCATGGTCGCCTGCGGGGTAGAGCAAAACGATATTTTAGAACCAAGAAAAAATTTGGCATGACTTTCCCTAAAAATAGGACCAAAAAGAATGCTTAATGCCAAAATTCTCGCCGAAACGGAAATGAATCAACATTCCGGCAAAATATTGGCAACTATCGCATTTCAAATACCGGTACACCTCCAAACACAAACACATATGCAAAACCACAAACATATGCAACACCACGAACATACATAGATCTAGCTAGGCCATAAAAAGTGCATGTGCACATTGTTGTAGGGAGAACAACATAAATATAGCTTCCTCCCTTACTTACCTAGCAAAACAAGGTAACTTAACCACTTAATTTGAATGAATTTATGGTGGAAATGAGGTGAAAAAGAGGAGGCACCCGAGACAAGGAGGAGGCGGTGGAGAGAATGAAGTGGGGAGAAAGTGAGTGTGGGAGGAGAGGCTGTCCAAAATATCTTGTTGCTGCCCACTTACTAATGGCGCACCAACCACAAATGCGCCATTAGTAATCCAGGTTACTAATGGCGCACCCCCTGGTGGTGCGCCATTAGTAGTTTTGCAAAAAAAACATACTAATGGCGCACTACACCACGGTGTGCCATTACTAGTTTAAACTAGTAATGGCGCACCGCGTGCGGTGCGCCATTAGTAGTTTTGCAAAAAAAGGAATAAAAAATAATAAAAAAACAACATTAGTGGCGCACTCTCTGGAAGGTCCGCCATTACTAGTTACAACTAGTAATGGCGCACTGCCTGTGGATGCGCCATTAGTATGTTTGGACAGGCGCACTAGTTAAAAAAAATTTGATACTAATGGCGCACCGTCAGCCAGGTGCGCCATTAGTAGTTTCAACTCTAATGGCGCATCAGAGGGTGGTGCGCCATTAGTATATACTAATGGCGCACCACTTGTCTGGTGCGCCATTAGTGTCAATCCCATCTATAGCCCTTTTTCTAGTAGTGTTATGTCTTTCGGAGTAGTTTGTTATTTGCTCTAGTGCATCACTTATATCTTTTAGAGAACAACGGTGGTTATATTTTGTAGAAATTGCTAGTCTCTCATGCTTCACTTATATTATTTTGAGAGTCTTTTAGAACAACATGGTATTTGCTATGGTTATAAAGTTGGTCCTAGAATGGTAGGCATCCAAGTTGGGTATAATAAAAACTATCATAGAAAGTGAATTGGATGCTATGATCAATTTGATACTTGATAATTGTTTTGAGATATGGAGGTAGTGATATTAAAGTCATACTAGTTGGGTGATTATGAAAAATGCTTGTGTTGAAGTTTGTGATTCACGTAGCATGCACGTATGGTGAACCGCTTTTTCATGAAGTTGGAGCACAATTTTATTTATTGATTGTCTTCCTTATGAGTGGCGGTCGTGGACGAGCGATGGTCTTTTCCTACCAACCTATCCCCCTAGGAGCATGCGCGTAATACTTTGTTTTTGATGACTTATAGATTTTTGCAATAAGTATATGAGTTCTTTTGACTAATGTTGAGTCCATGGATTATATGCACCCTCACCCTTCCACCATTGCTAGCCTCTCTTGTGCCGTGCAACTTTCGCCGGTACCATACACCCAACATATACCTTCCTCAAAACAGCCACCATACCTACCTATTATTGCATTTCCATAGCCATTCCGAGATATACTGCCATGCAACTTTCCATGGTTCCGTTCATATGACACACATTACTTTTGTCATATTGCTCTTTGCATGATCATGTAGTTGACATCGTATTTGTGCCAAGGCCACCTTCATAATCTTCATACATGTCGCTCTTGATTCATTGCATATCCCGGTACACCGCCGGAGGCATTCATATAGAGTTATATCTTGTTCTAGCTTTGAGTTGTAATTCTTGAGTTGTAAATCCATAAAAGTGTGATGATCTTCATTATTAGAGCATTGTCCCGGTGAGGAAAGGATGATGGAGACTATGATTCCCCCACAAGTCGGGATGAGACTTCGTACTTTACAAAAAAAAGAAAAAAAGAGAAAGGCCAAAAAAAAGAGAAAGGCCAAAGAAAAAAAGAAAAAAATGAGAGAAAAAGAGAGAAGGGACAATGCTACTATCTCTTTTTCCACACTTGTGCTTCAAAGTAGCACCATGATCTTCATGATAGAGGGTCTCCTATGTTGTCACTTTCATATACTAGTGGGAATTTTTCATTATAGAACTTGGCTTGTATATTCCAATGATGCGCTTCCTCAAAATGCCCTAGGTCTTCGTGAGCAAGCAAGTTGGATGCACACCCACTTAGTTTCTCTTATTGAGCTTTCATATATTTATAGCTCTAGTTCATCCGTTGCATGGCAATCCCTACTCACTCACATTGATATCTATTAATGGGCATCTCCATAGCCCGTTGATACGCCTAGTTGATGTGAGACTATCTTCTCCTTTTTGTCTTCTCCACAACCACCATTCTATTCCACATATAGTGCTATGTCCATGGCTCACGCTCATGTATTGCGTGAAAGTTGAAAAAGTTTAAGATTACTAAAGTATGAAACAATTGCTTGGCTTGTCATCGGGGTTGTGCATGATTAAATACTTTGTGTGATGAAGATAGAGCAACAGCTAGACTATATGATTTTGTAGGGATAACGTTCTTTGGCCATGTTATTTTGAGAAGACATGATTACTTTGATTAGTATGCTTGAAGTATCACTATTTCTTATGTCGATATGAACTTTTATTTTGAATCATCTAGATCTGAACATTCATGCCACAATAAAGAAAATTACATTGATAATTATGCTAGGTAGCATTCCACATCAAAAATTCTGTTTTTATCATTTACCTACTCGAGGACGAGCCGGAATTAAACTTGGGGATGCCTGATACGTCTCCAACGTATCTATAATTTTTGATTGTCCCATGCTATTATATTACCGCTTTTTTTGATGTTTATGGGCTTTATTTTACACATTTATATCATTTTTGGGACTAACCTATTAACCGGAGGCCCAGCCCATATTGTTGTTTTATTGCCTGTTTGAGTATTTCGAAGAAAAGGAATATCAAACGGAGTCCAAACGGAATGAAACCTTCGGCAGCGTGATTTTTGGGAAGATTATGACCCAGGAGACATGGAGTTGAAGTAAAGGGAGCATCGAGGAAGCCACGAGACAGGGGGGCGCGCCCACCCCCCTGGGCGCGCCCTACCCTCTCGTGGGCCGCTCGAGGCTCCCTCGGCCGACTTCTTTCGCCTATATAAGCCTACGTACCCTAAAAAGATAAAAAAAGAAGATAGATCGGGAGTTCCGCCGCCGCAAGCCTCTGTAGCCACCAAAAACCTCTCGGGAGCCCGTTCCGGCACCCTGTCGGAGGGGGAATCCCTCACCGGTGGCCATCTTCATCATCCCGGCGCTATCCATGATGAGGAGGGAGTAGTTCACCCTCGGGGCTGATGGTATGTACCAGTAGCTATGTGTTTGATCTTTCTCTCTTGTGTTCTCTCTATGGCACGATCTTGATGTATCGCGAGCTTTGCTATTATAGTTGTATCTTGTGATGTTTCTCCCCCTCTACTCTCTTGTGATGAATTGAGTTTTCCTCTTGAAGTTATCTTATCGGATTGAGTCTTTAAGGATTTGAGAACACTTGATGTATGTCTTATTGTGCTTATCTATGGTGACAATGGGATTTCACGTGCCACTTGATGTATGTTTTGGTGACCAACTTGCAGGTTCTGCCCATGAACCTATGCATAGGGGTTGGCACACGTTTTCGTCTTGACTCTCCAGTAGAAACTTTGGGGCACTCTTTGAAGTACTTTGTGTTGGTTGAAAAGATGAATCTGAGATTGTGTGATGCATATCGTATAATCATGCTCACAGATACTTGAGGTGACAATGGAGTATCTAGGTGACATTAGGGTTTTTGTTGATTTGTGTCTTAAGGTGTTATTCTAGTACAAACTCTTGAATAGATCGATCCGAAAGAATAACTTTGAGGTGGTTTCGTACCCTACCATAATCTCTTCGTTTGTTCTCCGCTATTAGTGGCTTTGGAGTGACTCTTTGTTTCATGTTGAGGGATTGTTATATCATCTATCTATGTTATTATTGTTGAGAGAACTTGCACTAGTGAAAGTATGAACCCTATGCCTTGGTTCCTATCATTGCAATACCGTTTACGCTCACTTTTATCATTAGCTACCTTGATGTTTTTATATTTTCAGATTACAAAAACCTATATCTACTATCCTTATTGCACTTGTATCACCATCTCTTCGCCGAACTAGTGCACCTATACAATTTACCATTGTATTGGGTGTGTTGGGGACACAAGAGACTCTCTGTTATTTGGTTGCAGGGTTGTTTGAGAGAGACCATCTTCATCCTACGCCTTCCACGGATTGATAAACCTTAGGTCATCCACTTGAGGGAAATTTGCTACTGTTCTACAAACCTCTGCACTTGGAGGCCCAACAATGTCTACAAGAAGAAGGTTGCGTAGTAGACATCATACACCAGGGACCTCAGGAGGATGGGGCACCCGGCGGGGCCGTCTCCAGCCTGGCGTCTGTGGATGGGGCGCCTTCCCCTCTCGCATAGGAAGATGCGCCCGGCGCCCCTCTCAGGCTGGGCTCGGGGGCTCTTCTCTGGAGGGCCTCTGACCTGGCCAACATCATGAGGGAGGCGCTCGAGCACCATGTGGAGGCATGCTTTAGCGCACACTTCCACGGAGAGACCGTTGGGCGCTGGGCGCAGGGGCGCCTGGTGCTCAGGAGTTCGTCGACAAGACAGTCAAGGAGATTTAGGAGGCAAGGATCATGCGGGGCGATCGCCGCCCACCACGAGGAGCGGCTCCTCGCCCAGGCGAGGATGGGGAGATGCGCATCTGCGTCGACATCCCAGGGCTCAACAGGGCCGTGTCTCAGGAGCTCTTCTGGTCGTCCCGAGTTGGCTGATGCGAGGGCCCCTCTCACAGCTACGTCTGCATGCCCTTTGGGTTGCTGAACGTAGCTACTGCATCCCAGCGCCACATGCAGGGCGTCCTGGCGGCTCAGGAGCCCCGGCGCCAGGCGATCCAGGCGAAGATGGCGATGGATCTTCACGAGACCCCCGGACCTCAAGAGCCTCCCGAAGTTCAGGGCCAGGGTGGCTCATGAGGAGCAACTTCAGCGGCGCGCGTCTTCCACTACTCCAACACCTCTTCAGCAACGGTGCCAGGTGACATCTTTTGGTTCGTTCAGTTGGGGGTGCCCCTCCGGCTGTAATATCCCAAAGCCGTGTGGGTCAAGACCACCCGCGACCGCCTCATGATTAAGGACTGGCACGGCGTCTGTCCTCGGGTCCATCCCTGGAGCGTCGCTAAACCAAAGAGGCTGAGCTCTTGCTTGCGGGCCAGCTCCCGTGCATGTCACCTCCCATGGCCCTTGGTGCCTTGTTCTCGCAGGAGCTAATAATGGGCGGATAAGTGAGGGCGCGCGACTCGGTTCCTCGTCACCACGGGAGCCGCGTGCCGGCTATCTTTCTTCAGGACTGTCACATCAGAAGATTGGGCACGACATCTGTGCTCGGGTCCGTCCCTACAGTGTTGATAAACCCAACGGTCGAGCTCTGTCTGGCGGGCCGGTCCCATTCACGTGACCTCCTGGGGTCGTTGGTGTCTGGCCTTCTCATGCGATAACCTCAGGAGATTCACTCGGCGGAGGTTGCCTAACTATCTCGCAGGGCTGTCACCAGTGTTCCCAACCAAGTTCAGGTGCAACCCGCCTTGAGGTAGGGCCTCATGAGTCCCGCACTGGCTCACGAGGGACCAGACACACCTCCTCTAGCCCTGTCGTGCAAGCCACGTGTCAGGGCGGGGTTGTAAACGCCCCGGGGGCTCTCCTCAGAGGGAGCCCCCCACCCCCCATACCAGTGGAAGCACCATGATCCGTGCTACCATTCGACACTGCCGAGGAGAGGCTATGCCCGTGCAAGAGAGGAAGCGCCATGCTCCGCGCTGGTGATAAACAACTAAGGGCGGGCTCACCACGCTGCGGCAACCTTAGGGAGCCTCCGTGCTCAATGCCTAGCCTCACCGCGCTGCTTTCTCTCGGGAGAGTAGTGCGAGGGGGCTGGGCATGGGGGCTACGCTCAGGTCACGCCTGGCGTATGCCACCCTGCCAGATCCCATGGACATGTTCTTCGCACACCCCTCGGGAACGAGAAACCGGCGAGGAAAGGTATGATGGTCGGTTCGTACGTCAAGGGGGACACATGAGCATCGCGTCTCAGGAGCCTAACTGGCCATGTAGCCCCTCATCTCTTGGTCTCATCCTGGCAATCCGGACGACCCAACGGCGGGTGAGGTATGCGTGGGGCCGGGCCCTGCCGAAGTAGAACACTAAGACCTACTCTCATGTCTCCTCTCCAAAAGTTGTTCGTACATCGAGGGGAACTCTTGAGCATCGCGTCTCAGGAGCCTAACTGACCATGTAGCCCCTCACCCCTTGGCCTCGTCCTGGCAATACGGACAACCCAACGGCGGCTGAGGTATGCGCGGGGTCAGGCCCTGCCGACACAAAACGCTAAAGCAAACGGAAAAGAGTCGCGAAACTTTAGCAAATTATTATAAAACACATTATCTCTTAAAAAGTACCAAGCCCGAGTTCTTACGCCTCTGCTAGGCACGATACATGTTGCAGGATGGAAACAGTGAGAGGTGCTGCCATCAAGCCTCTTCTTCAGCCTTGGACGTCGCCATCGCCCGCCTTGGGAGCCCCATCTCGATGATGTCGCCATCATCCTTGCTTTCAGCCCCAGCCACAGGGCCGACGGTGAGGAACATCTTCAGCGGGACCTCCACCTGACCCTTCTTGGCTTCAGCTACGGTGGCTCAGGGCTCGGTGTCCACAGTCTTGAGCAGGCGCCGAAATTGAAGTTGGTGTCCCGAAGATAGAGATGGTTGAAGACGTGCGTCATGGCCGAGGAAGAGAGTGTGCAGGCCTCCCCCTCCACCATAGGGCCGAACCCGATGACGACGCTCTCGAGCGCAGCGACAAGCTCGGGGAGAAGTACGGCGAGGCCCTGCTCCAGGGTCACCACTGGCTTATGGCGCTTGCTCCCGAAGAGATCCTATAGCACCTTGCAGGACCTCGCCTCAAGAGAGACAAAGGCGTCACACTCCATGGTGGCCGCCTCCTCGGCCTTGGCGTGGGACGCCTGGGCTGCCTCCACCTCCGCCTTCAACTTCTCCAGGCGGCTGCGCTCCGTGGCCTGTTACTGGGCTGCCTGCGCCAGCTCGGCATCGCGATCGGCAATTGCAGCCTCCTGGGCCTTCAGGTCCTCCTCCCGCAGCTTGAACTGATTGGCTTGGGTGGCCTACTGATCCCAGAGGGTCTTCAGTTAGGCCTCCATCGCGCGGCACTGCTCATGTGTGTCCTTGCCTTCCTTTAGCGCCACGTCATGGGCGGCTGCGGCTAAGCCAGCCACCCTTTGGCCCTCCTCCGCAGATGCCACGGCTTGGCCCCTGGCAGCCCGAACAGACACATCGGCCCGGAGCCACCCTGCGACTAGCTCTAGGCGCACCGATGCCCTGCGTTGGTCCGAACCTGAAGATCATCCCAGAGCTGGTCCAACGCAGAGCAGGCCTTCTCCAGGGCTCCAGACGCGGCGGAAGCACCACGGCCCGATGGTGTGGTGGATGGAAGAGGAGGCGCCGCCGGCACCAAGATCGACGGAGCAGCAGTAGCAGATAGGACCGGGGGCTCCGGAGATCTTGGGTCCCCGGCAAGCAAGTCGCGAACGGGCACCTCCAGGGTCAGCTTTGCCGCAGGAGTTGTCTCCTCCTGAAGCTGGGCTCTAGAGCTTCGGGGGGGGGGGGGCAGCACCGCTATAGGAGCGACAGGAGCTACTACGTCCCTCTGAGCCGGAGCTGCGGCGACCACGGTGGCACGCTTGGCCTCGATGGCTCCAGGATCACCTTCTTCCTCTTCACTGCCGGCGGCGGCCTGACATCAAATGAAGATGTTGAGCACTACATCGAAATCCAAGAACGAAGGTGAGGAGGTGCACTTATTGAACCATGGCAACATAGTCCCTCTTCAGACCCACAAGCACGAACTTCCCGGGCGCGGGCAGCGCTGCGCTCCCAGGAGCCGACAAGCGCGCGGCCAGCCCCTCTCTGGATGATGGTGGCGAAGCAGGAGCGCTGCTCAGGGGAATCAGCGCCGACCTGTCCCTCTTCGAGACCCCTCACCTCTGCTTCTTCGGAGAGGTCCCCCTGCATCTTGTGATGACCCCTGCAGGGCGCGCTGACTCCCTGACTGGGAGCGCTCCAGCGTTATCATCGTCGGAGAAGTCGCGGCGGAGGTCGCTCTGCCACGGGGGAGAGATCTCCCCTCCCCCTTCGAGGTGGCTTCGGAGGAGTGGATGCTAGAGTACACGTCCACCAGGGAGCCTGCCGACAGGGAAGGCTTTGACGACACGAGCCTGCACTCATTGAAGACAGGCACGGCGACGGCTATCTCCTCCCCGTCATCTCGGCGGTACAGCGGGAGGTGGTTGTCAGTGTCAAAACCGGCGGATCTCGGGTAGGGGGTCCCGAACTATGCGTCTAAGGCTAATGGTAACAGGAGACTGGGGACACAATGTTTTACCCAAGTTCGGGCCCTCTCGATGGAGGTAATACCCTACTTTTTGCTTGATTGATCTTGATGATATGAGTATTACAAGAGTTGATCTACCTCGAGATCATATGTTGTGGTCCAAACCCTAGAGGTATGATGAGTAATGTCATAGTCATCTATCGACTAGCCTGGCCTCGGTTTATATAATGTACCAGAGGCCTAGGATAACAAGAGTCCTAGCCGAATACGCCGGTGGAGAGGAGTCCTCGTCTTGATCACCAAGTCTTGTGGAATCTTCCTTGTATGCGGCAACTGTCGGAACTGGCCCATGAGTATACGGCCATGGGGGTCCTCGGCCCAATCTAAATGATCGAGAGACGACGTGGTGAGTACCCCATAGTCCAGGACGCCGTCAGTAGCCCCCTGAACCGGTCTTCAAGTTGGGCACGCTCCTCGATTCTTCCGAACTGTTCTTCATCTTCGGTCGTCGGTCTTGAAAACTGGTTCAACAAATCTTCTTATCCTTCATCTTGAGGATCGCCGAAATAAATCTGAAGAGTTTACACGTCGGGTATCCGAGGAGCCCCTTTAAGTTTACGACCTTTATCAATGCCTTGTTATTTTTATGCCACACCTCGGGTTTGAAATTGTTCCCGGGCGGCAGTGTCCTCTTGCATCCGAGCTCCAACGCCGGACTGCATTCGAGGTATCTCTTGCAGCTGAGCACCAACGCCGGACTGCTTCCGAGCTCCAACACCGGAATGTATCCAAGCTCTAACGCCAGATTGTGTCCAATCTCCAACGGACTATATCCGAGCTCCAACATCGGACTATATCCGAGATGTCATAGATCATCTGGGTTCAAAAAGTTGAAGGAGTTTAGCCGAGCTTAATGCCAGAAATGCCCTCTATGGAGCCAGCCACTAGCGCCCGAGCTTTATGCCGGACTGCTTCCGAGGTGGTACAATTTATTCTCTGTCGAGATATATAGCCAGTAGCCCTCAAGGTGTGTGCGACGGTCTAAAACCTGAGATGCACCTTAAGGAAAACATGAAACCGCTGATCCTAGTAGCCCCTGAGACTCAGGTCGATGCGCGAAATCGGCCTGAGGATCAACTCCTAGCTCGGCAGCATACATAGGAATGGAAACGTGGTGTGCAAAGTCCTCGAGACTCAGGTTGGGTGCGGCCAACCAACCTAAGGATAATAATCTCTTCGAAAACTATATTGCACTTTAAATTTTCTGCATTGGATTGCCAATGCAGTAGCCCCCAAGACACTGGTCGGGTGGCAACATCAGATCGGGGGATCGATGTACCTAGTGGAGCTCCAGGTTGAGTTCAAGGAGGCCACTATTAAAGTGAAATCATGCTTTTCTTGTTTGTGTTGTGCAAACAGGAATACTCAACTGCAGATGTTGTGACAGTCAAGAGCATTCGCCAAGTTCTTCGATTGTATGACATGGCTAGCCAAGATGGATTTAATCACGATATTCACTTTATCAAAAGGCTCTAATGGGTTGGTTCGAAATCTTGCAAGCTGCGAATCAATGAGATGTGTAGGCATCTTTGTTGTACTAATTATTTGGATCTTATTTGTTGGTTCTGAATCTTGCAAGCTGGGAATCAATGAGATGTGTAGGCATCTTTGTTGTACTTATTATTTGGATCTTATTTGTTCGTTCTGAATCTTGCAAGCTGGGAATCAATGAGATGTGTAGGCATCTTTGTTGTACTTATTATTTGGTTCTTATTTGTTGGTTCTGAATCTTGAAAGCTGGGAAACACGGCATGATGATGCAGAGGACAACAACCATAACAAACAGTTCAAACTTGGTAGTATTATCTTTGTGAAAGTGCGACAAATGTGTTGATCGTGTGTGTCCTGAGAATAATAATTCTAATTGTTGTGCATGTTGATCCTTTGGCACTGATAGAACGAGCCAATGCATTACTTGTTTTAAGTATAAATTTCTATTAAAGCTAATTAAATTTAAGTAAAGTGACCACTAACTCCTATTATTACAGTACCAATACAGACCCGCTCGTGAACCGATGTGTGGCCGGAGTAGGTTTCTTAATGGAGGCATTTGAATGCGCCGAGGGTGCATCTTCTCCCGGACGTGCAGCGGATGAGGGAGGGGTAGTAACTGTTTTCGCCTATACACACTCAGTTTACTGTTGAATCCAGTTCCCCAAGATCTGAAAAATGAACTGCTGCCGCCGCCTACACACTCGTTCACTTGAAGAGAATCCAATGGCGATTCGAGGGGTGAGCCTGCTGGATATGGACTTCAGCATGGAGTTCCCCTTTGAGTTCGCCGTTTAGTCCTATGGCTGCACCAAGTTGAATGTGATGTACACCAACGATCCGGACTCGGTGAAGCTCCGTGTCATCGAGTTCAAGCAGTACCTATAGGATGAGAAAGCACAAGGTTACAGGACTAGACCTTGTGCCCATCCATTCATGTCCTAACAGGGACCAGCGGATCGCCGTCACCCAGGTATGTGTGCGGGACGAGGTTCTCATCTTCCACTTCTGTAGGGCCATCAGAGGTTCTGGAGCATTCGCCCGTTCCATCGACAGGCCGACTGCACCTTCGCTATGGTGGAGAGAAGGAAGAAAGTGATGATTCGGCCATCTGGTGCAACAAGCTTGTCAACATCCAGAAGCAATACAAGATCATCAGCAATGGGGAGGAGAAGGACTCCGTGGTTGACCTCGCCGAGACCATCATCGACCCCTGATACGCCAACATGAAAGAAGACAACGATACCAAGGACCTGAACACGTGGGAGGTACCTCTGAATCTAGCCTACATAACCTACGTGGCCAAGGACGCATACGCATGCTACGACATGTACAGGCAGATCTTGGACATGAGGGCGTGTCTGCTTCCCGTAACCGACGAGTACACGGACAACCGCAGCGTCATGATCAAGCGTGCCAGGAAGGTCTAGATGTTGTACTTTATCTGTTTATAAGCACCTTTATCATCTGAGTGTTTCATGCATTAGCCTATGTGTCATAATTATCTGTTTTGTCCGAAATATCTCTTTTAAGAAACCATTAACCCGATTGCTTTTTTAGTGGCTATTTGCTTATGTATGTAACTAGTTCACTTGTCCGTTAAAAAAACTAGTTCACTCGGCTTTCGTGCTTTGAATCTCCTTCCTCCCAACATATTCCCCTCCTCAGGTGGACCCAGCAGGTCTCTGAATTTTCTCCCACTTTCTCTTTTTTATGTAAACTGGGTTTTCTCCCAGTACTTTTCCCTAGAACCAACTCAACTGTCCCACGTCTAGCCTAAAAAAATAATACCCCACGTACTATTAACTCATCAAATTTAAATGATATTTTATTTCGTAAGTTGAAAGTTCTTACAAAATAATAATAATAATTGTTTATATATAAATTGGCAAGTTAACTCCTAGTGATTGTGTACATAAGCTTGCAAATATTTTACTGACCAATGTAGTAATAGACGTGCAATCGTGTGTTTATGTTTTTATAACATTTCTCCGTCTAGCCCAACATGATATTTTCACCCAGCCCAGCAAGTCCGCGGATTTTGAGAAAAATGCAAATGGGATTTAAATTCTACCATATATATAAACGGGCTGCATAGATGCTACATCATTGTTTCACCCAGCCCACCAAATGGACTAAAAAACAAATGGACTTGCTGACATGTGGGCCAGTAGGTCGAAGCCTAAGAAGGCGTTGGATTTACATCCAACGGCTGGCATTCTTCTTCAATCTCTCGTCTTCTTCCCCCAGCGCTGCCGGGACCGCCTGCCCCAGCCTTCGGCATCCAGCGGCGTTGTTTTGCGCTCCTCGGCGAAACTCTACCTTGCTGATGGCCAGGCCATCCCTCCACTCCACACCTCCTGTTATTCTCTGCCGAGTGTAGGCCCACCTCGCACCCGAACTAGTCAAGTTTCGCACTCCTCTCCATCTACGACTCCACTGCTGTGTCTTCCCCATCTTCGGGTCGTTCTAGTCTAGGGCCTCGTCGTCGTCCACTGCCTCGGTGCACTTGGCGCGGCGTGGTCAACATACGAGAGTCATCGGAAGAGGACTGTACGTGGAGAGCCTGACGGCTGGGACCCACGAGGTCCATGGTTGCACACAAGGAAAGTTCCTCCTTATTACGCACTGTACGTGGGAAGGGCTTCTGTATTTCGCGAAAAAACGTTCCCCCCGCTAACAGGTCGGACCCACCAGCTATATCTTCGCACGTAAGGAAGTGCCTCCTTATTACGCACAAAAATTAATACCCCCTGCTAGCTGGGACCCACCATAGTGGGTGGCTGACTTGTGGGCCTACTAAGTTGACGGGCACGGAGGGCTTTGTCAACTTAGTCAATATGAACGATTCTAGCTCCTGTGACCATAAGATGTCCATCGAACGGCCATAGTGCTTCTTCAACCTCTGGTCTTCTTGCTCCAGCCGCCCAAAGCAGCGTTGGTCATGCCGCGTGCTCCTGCCTCTCATGGCTGGCTATGATGCCGCGGAGGCCTCACCGCCCCCTACTACTCCCACCGCTGGCCCAGGGCATCCCTCTACTCACCCACACCCCTTGTTATTCTGCGGCGACGGCAGCCTCACGCCGCAGACGAATCAGTGAACCCTCGTACTCCTCTCCACATGGGCATCCACTGCCGCGTCTTCCCCGGCTCCGCGTCATCCCCTTCCTATGCCTCGCCATCGTCCACCACCTTGGTGCTCTCGGCCCGGCGTGGTCAATGTGGTCAACGACCGACTTCCATCGGAAGAGTACTGTACGTGGAGAGGCTGACAGCTGGGTCCACGGCCGCAGCTGGGTCCACGACCACAGCCCAGTTTTTTTGTGATTTAAGTCGCTTTGTCAGGCCTGTTGGGCTACAAATCTTTCAAGACGAGGATAGCTTCATTCGGCTGGCCGAGAAAATGGCCTATCAGTAATGAGAAATGGGTTGTACATTTTTAAAACACATCAAACCGGCAATTATTTCAAATTTCTTTTTTTTCATTTCGAGATTTTAAATTGAATTTATTTTTATGCGTGGACAATTTGTTGGATTTTATATTGATATACATTTATTTTTAAAATCATTTTGAATGTGACTCAAAAATTCAGGATTAAAAACAGTTCGGACCGCACCGAAATATGCAAAATTTCGTATAATTTTTTAACCATGGCCATAATATGGCTGTAATGCTAACAAAAAGAATATGGGCTCCAAAAAAACCTTAAGAATTAGCAAATGGTCTATAAATTATTAGAAATAATAGCAGATGGGCAGTATGCTGTTTTCCATAGATTTGAGGCTTTCCTAAAAAAAGGTTGACGCACAAGTAGTGACTATTGGATTTCCATCCAACGGCCGCCGTGCTTCTTCAATCTCTGTTCTTCCTGCTCCAGCCGCTCAAACAAGCGCCGGCGGGACTGCCTGCTCCCTCCTCCCCGTGGCCGGCTGTGCTGCCGCGCAGGCCTCACTGCCCCACCGTACTCCCATCGCTGGCCTAGCCATCCCTCTACTCACCCACACCTGCTGTTATTCTCCGGCGACGGCAGACGAACCAGTAAACCCTTGTAGAGTCGTACTCCCCTCCGCGTGGGAAACAACTGTCGAGTCTTCCCTGCCCTCGTGTTGTTCCCTTCCTAGGCCTCGCCATCGTCCACCGCACTGGTGCTCTTGGCGCGGCCTGGTCAACGTGGTCAACGACCGACATGCATCTAAAGTGGAATGTACGTGGAGAGGCTGACAGCTGGGTCTACGGCCGCACGCAAGGAAATACCTCCTTATTACGCGCAAAATAATGATTCCTCCACCTGACATCTGGGACCCACCAAAAGGGCCTCTGTATTTCATGAAAAAAAGTTACCGCCGCTGACAGCTTGGACCCACCAGCTATATCTTCGCACGCAAGGAAGTGTCTCCTTATTACACACAAAAAAATGAATACCCCCTGCTAGCTGGGACCCAGTATAGTGGCAGGCTGACTTGTGGGCCTACTAAGTTGACGGGGACGGAGGGCTTTGTCAACTTAGTCAATATGCATGATTCTAGCTCTAGTGACTGTACGATGTCCATCCAACGGCCGTAGTCCTTCTTCAACCTCTGGTCTTCTTGCTCCAGCCGCCCAAACCAGCGCCGGTCGTGCCTCGTGCTCCTGCCTCCCGTGGCCGGCTGCGATGCGGCGGAGGCCTCACCGCCCCCTACTACTCCCACCGCTGGCTAGGACATCCCTCTATGCACCCACACCCCCTGTTATTCTGCGGCGACGGTAGCCTCACACCGCAGCGAACTAGTGAACCCTCATACTCCTCTACGCGTGGGCATCCACTGTCGTGTCTTCCTCGGCCTGGCCGTCGTCCACCGCCCTGGTGCTCTCGGCACGGCGAGGTCAACGTGGTCAAGGAACAACTTCCATCGGACGTGGACTGTACGTGGAAATGCTAACAGCTGGGTCCACGACCGCAGCAAGGAAGTGCCTCCTTATTACGCGCAAAATAATTATTCCTCCACCTGAAAGCGGGGACCCACCGGACGGGCCACCGTATTTCATGAAAAAAACATTTCCCCCTGACTGCTAGGACCGACCAGCTACATCTTCACACGCAAGGAAGTGAGTCCGGGCAAAAAAAATGATTCGCCCCCCTGACTGCTGGGACCCACCAGCTACATCTTCGCATGCAAGTGCCTGACAATCGGGACCCACCCGGTCGAAGCGTACATAGCATTGTCATTCTGGTCGCGAACGTGTACGTACATACTGGTGGATGTAGAGGCGCGCACGTGTCATAGTAGAGGCTCGCATGTAGCATGTACACGTACATAAATTGCCAGTGTGCAAGAAAGAAAATACGGCCACATACGTACATACGAGCGGGGTCTCGAACACCTACTCACGCATATATACGTACGGCCAGGGCTCTGTACATGGCTGGGTCGAAACGGAGAAACAATGCCGTCGTCGTGTTCATGGGGAGCCAACCGGCTGGGTCAGAATAGAATGCGTTGTCGTGTTCATCGGGAGGGCTTGGACGGAATAGGCGATGGAAACGAGGCCTGGTGTACCGCAAAACGGAGGAAACGGCCTTGTGTTCGACTGCCACGTTCGAAACGGGATCCTGGTCGTCGGGAGGGCTCTGGCGTACTGCAAAACAGAGGAAACAGACCTCCTACGATCGAAACGGGGGTCCTGTTGATCGGGAGGGGTGTGGCGTACCGCAAAACGGATGAAACGGACTTGTGTTGGAGCGCTACGGACGAAACGGGGGTCCTGTTCATCGGGAGGGGTGTGGCGTACCGCAAAACGGGACTCCACGGGATACTGTTCATCTCCACCATCGACCTCCTCCAGCCTCCATGGGCTATTGTTCATCCACCGTCGACCTCCTCCAGCCTCCACAGGCTCCTATTCATCCAGCCTTCACCGCGCACTACTCCACCGGCTACTGTTCAACCACCCCTCTCCACGGGCTCCTGTTCAACCACCCCTCCACGGGCTACTATTCATCCACCCATCCACCATCTACTATTCATCCAGCCCTCCACGGGGTCGTCCTATTCATCTAGCCCTCCATGGGGTCCTGTTCATCCAGCCCCAACCGGCTCGATCAATCGAGGTCCTGTTCATCCAGAGGCAACACCATGGGGTCCTGTTCATCCACCCCCACCACTCACTCTTCATCCAAACCCGCCTGCAACGCTCACTGTTCATCCAGAGGTAGCATCGATGGGCTTCAGGTAGCAGTAGTAGTGAAGGTCGCTCGATTGGGTTCAGTTAACAGCCATCGATCGATCGCTCGGGTTCAGTAACGCGTAGCCTGCAGTGCAATCGCTTGGGTTCAGTTAGAGCCCAACGCCTCGCTCGGGTTCAGTTAGAGCCAACACCTTGCACACACGCGTGTACGTGTACGAGAGAAACGCGCATCGCTCGGCCCCCGACCACCCACCGGAACCGGGAACTCCCTGAAATTTTCCTCGCCCTCGCTTCTACCATGGTTTTTTCTGTCATGGACGGCCCAAAGAATGTCATGCAGCTGCATCTCCGGCCCGCCTAGGAAGAAAAGCCAATTTTCTGTCATGATTTTTTGTCATAGAAGTAGGAGCCCACCACATCTATGATGATACCGGGTTTTGTCACAATTATCGTCATAGAAGTGTCATAAGTATGACAGAAAAAAATTCATTCGGCCCAAAATGTCACGGATGTGTCTTTTTTTTGTAGTGATAATGTGTACTCCCATTTAGATATGTACACAAGCAATGTCTCAAGATTCAAAATACCGAGTCAATCAACCAGTAATGTACAAAACTTACACACATATAAACACTTATAGAGTATATGGATCAATAATATCAACTAACATACAAAAGCCAGGCTGTTGTACTTTTTTAGCTAGAAGAGCATCCTTTTTTTAGCGAAGCTAGTTCAACATCTTGGCCCTTTCAGATGCATGCCACTTAATTACCATTTATACTACTATTATTGTTGAATGCACATTCAGCCCAATTGGCATATTTGTAGGTCTGGCACATCAATCAAAATGAAATGTCTCAGAGTCTTATCAATTAATACAGACTTCTGCTCAAAAAAAATTACAACCCAAAAAAAACAAAAAAAATTATTATATGATCTCTAAAACAAATGGTTTGATAGATTACATGAACAAACAACACAAAGGTTATTCAACAATGGAAAGAACATTTCACCCATGATTTACCAAGTGGGAATTTAATTTCCTTTTTTCCTTCAGGACCTTAACAATGCGATCAGTCTCAGCTTGCTTTGTTTTGAAATCCAACAAACATTTAACAATTGTCTTGAGTACTACTTGTTTTTGTGTTGTTTGCTTCCTCGACATGTCAACTTCATCTCTAAGTGCAGAAGCAGAATCTTCTTCTACCAATAGTGTAGCCTCTAGAGCATCGGCAGTTGGCAATTCATGATGCACGATTGGGCCGGTGCCACTTCTATGGGATGATACCACGTCCATGGGGACCTCGCTCTTTGATCTTGGGCTAACCTATTTTGCCATTAAAGTTCCGACTAGATTCCGAAAAGTTGAAGTTAGCAAAACATCTCAACTGGGAGTTATAATAGCAAACCAGTTAAACAAACAAGGAATTAAAGAGATTCAATTGGATGCTGAAAAGTAGTTATTAACATCATTGTAACCGGTTGCAGCAGCAAGGCAGTTAAACAAACAAGTTTTGCAAAAGGTAGCTGTATTGGCATTGGAGTTTTTCTTGGATCTTAAAAAGTTGAGTAGCGAGTAACGTGATTAGAGCAACCAGTTGCAGCAGTAAACCTGTTACACAAATATATTTTTGAAAATATACTTTCTCTGCAATTGGACTTCCAATTGGATCCTGAAAACTTGAAGTTGGTAAGATGATTACAGCAACGAGTTACAGCAGCAAACCAGGTAAACAAGGAAGTTTCTGACAACATACCCTGTTATGCCAACAGAGTTTCAGTTGGATCCTGCAAATTTGAATGTTAGCAATCATAAATAAAGTGTTGCAAGAGCCATAGGAAACTAACATCAAACTAGTAAAGCTAATCAGTTTTGGCAATGTATTTAATTACACATGAACTAGTAAAACTAACAAGTTCTTGGCAATGTATTAAAGTAACAAGTCGATACCGTTTACCAGCAACACATACTTCTGTAAATTTCTTTGATGTAAGCAAAATGATTCCAACACACACACACACACACATATATATATATATATATATAAGTTAAAAAGACAGTGTCCCTCATATAAACCTGACAGTTGTCTATCTATGAACATGCAAACATTTAACATTACTAGTGTTACAAGTGATAACAGCAAACCATTTAAACAAACAGGGTATCAAAACGTAAATTTACATGTGAATTCTGCTGCACCCTAGAAGTATATATGACCAGCTATCTACGTACTTAAGTAGGTATTTAAGTTCAGGCAAACAGGTAATTCTTAACAGTAAGTATCAAACACATAGATAGGCACAGCCTATAATAGGATTAACATGCTATGGCATTTGTAAACAAAATTAAGCCAAGCAACGTAATTGAACAATTTTGCAACAAGTGGCTAACTGAAATTCCGAGAAGAAGGTAACTGAACTTACGCTATCTCTTTGTATAGGCACACTTCAACTTCTTTTTCGCTTACAAGGTTCTACGAAGGAGTCCATGGTATCAATTGCTTGGATACGCGGTCCCAATACTTCTTTCTTCCCACACTGCATTGGTAAGTCCAATGGTTAATCTGATAAGATGTTGCGTCCATGATATGTTATATGAGGACGGGTTGTCAAGTTGTAGCCACACACATCACACTGGCTTTTACTGCATATTTCATGCGATTACATTTCGCATATCGAGATCTAAGCAATCTACAATAGGATGAAAAGACTGGCATCCTTTACATTATTGGCGAACTCAATTCATAGAAACGAGCAATTCAACCATTCTGTGGCTAAATCAAAAGCGCCACTGGAAATTTTTCACTACCCTAATCATACACGCAAAAAAGGGCGACACCACCGTAGGGGCTGGTATGGGTAGCTGCCTCGGGTGGCTGGAAAGTGCGCACCTACTTTGAGTCATCCAGGTTGGCCCAGGCTAGTTTTGTTCATCCCAACACACGAGCAGGAAATGCAAAAAATGAAGAAAAATGTTTCAATTTGGATGGGCCAATAATGTAAGTGCAAGGCATGCCCTATAGCAGGCTTGTGGCCCAAACGAGCGCCTCCCATATCGATCGACAGCAGGAAAAAATCTCAATTCGTTCGCTCCAACCTCCACTCTGGTTCACTCCTAACCTAGCCGCCGCTAGACAGACCAACACAGCACTTCCTCGCGCCCTTGTTAGACGCCGGTCGTCGTGCTTCAAGCAAATGGAAGGACAAGAAGATGAAGATCCAACCCTGGGTGTAGCCTGCGTGGGAGGTAGCAGCGGCAGCACGAGCATGGCATCGAGCTTGCGCAAACGGACAGTCCCAGCTTGCAAGAGCAGCATGTGCAACGAGTAGGTACATCACATCGCTGATTATATCTAATTCAACAGTTCAATTTCTGGCCAGTAGTTAAACCTGACTGTGTTTTAAAACTTCTTGTTTGTAGGGAATCTATGAGAAAATGAAACCAATTTCTGCTTATTTTATAACACCCCCAATCAATACTGAACTAACTGAACCTGATGTATCTAATCAAGTTTCCGGTGCAAACATACAAGCTCATGTTGTTCTTGAGCCTAAAGTGTCTAATGGATAGACTGCTAATGAAGGATTTGATGCAAAGGTTTTACATGCTCCTGGTGATGAACATATATTGTCTAATGAGGGATCTAATGCAAGCATTCTGCAAGCTCCCATTGAAGGATTTAGTGTCTAATGATGATCTGCTATGTTTACAGAGACATAGAGATTTGCAGGCATTGATGACAAGCAAATTATAGTACATTTTCATGGCTTGAGGAAACATCGAGGCCATCTGCCAGAAAGTGCTCGTATCATGACAATGTAGCATAAATACTTTTTAATCTGTCGTTTGAAACTATAGGCATACTTGTGCGGGTTAGATATATTGATATGTAGTTTGCGCACTAGTTATAGGTGCAATTACAATTCGATGTTTTCAGCCAGAGAACAAATAATTCAAGCAGGTACAGACCATGTTAGTAGTCCTTGTACACCATATTGCATTTTGTGTTTTTTGGTGCTTACATCATTTAGTGTTTTATAATCTGGAACTACTTTGGATCATAAGCTGGTTTTCGAAGTGCATGTAGCTTCACATTTCTCAAGTTATGTTGATTTTCGGAGTGCAAGTGCCTTCGTATTTTTTAAGTTAAATTTTTTGCCCCTGGTAACTTGAATTCGTGGAGCCGCCACTACACACAAATCATACACGCAGGCCAGTACGAATTAAATGAAATGCAGGGACATACACTAGCTAGCTGTATAGGCTCACTTCAGCTCTGCTTGCGCTTGGGATGTTCCATGAACAAGTCCATGTTACCACTTGCTTGGATGTGTAGGCCTTGTGCTCCTTCCAGCCCCCTCTGCATTTTTGACACGGCGAACGGTTGATCGAATAAGAGGAGTCGACCTTACTGTTGTACCGTAGGACAAGTACTTACAAGGTTATACCTGTGTGCAGGATGTGTACCAGATCCCGTAGCGCCGTCATGCTTCCTAAAATTGGTTTTGCTTGTTTCAGATGATACCTCCAGAAGACATAAGAGTAAAAGTTAGAGTTGCATAGGCGTGTAAGCTAAGATAGGAGTGAAAGGATATCCAAACATCGTCGGAACAGTGCACTAGGGAGAGATATGTGAATACCTAGTTTGCGCCGGCATTTGGGCATGCTCGCCTAGCTAGAGTGTGTGTCACTTTAGAGCCGTTCAGGGTGAGGCACTGGCGTTGGCTGGCCGCAGATGGATGAAAATCTTGAGTGGCAGCGGACCGCTACGATGTGGTGGACTAGACCGTTGGTGAAGCCCCAACGGCCTGGGGGCGGAGGTGCGATGATGTGCTTGGTGAAGTAGCCCTAGTGAGGTGGGAGATGGCGTCAGTGAAGCACACCTGATGTGGTGGAAGTCGGTGTCTGTGAGGCACTTCGGTTGCGGTGGTCGACGTTGCTGGTGGACCACCCGGTGAGGTGGACGAGGGCGTAGATGAGGTCGCTCCGGTGCGGTGGTGAAGCGCGACCGTCGTCTTCGTCATCGTCGTTCGACACAGAGGTGGGGAAAGAGACGAGACGAGGGTCGATTCGAACTTTGCTTGGGTTGGCGGCGAATTAGGGATTTGACTGCTCTGGGGCCGCCAGATATTTCTATCTGAAACGTGTAAGGGAGGGAGGGGTGGGTGGTTGGGTGCTAGCATCCGTAATACGCACGCGACCACCACGACATGACCCTGGTCTGCCTGGTGCGCCTACATTTGAGAATGCAAACAAATCTTCTTCCATTTGCAAATGAATCTGTATGTATTACCATCCTATGTTTTCCTTGCAAATAATTAGTCATTTGAAACGAGATAATATAAATTAATTAATGAGGAGTTATTTCAATTAGAGTGTGTGTCACATCGCGATCTCCAATTCAAATGTGGATTTCGCATTTCATGGTATCCACGCTACTTTTTAAATACACAAATTCATATGTGTATGATGAACACCATGGTAGTGAGAAAACCTTGGATGGATTCAAACATAGGACCTACAAAATAGCAAACCAATCGAGCCAATCTCAACTTTTCGAAACCTAGTATGGCACGAATTCAAAATAATTACGGAAGCCATATGCATGGTCCTCAATTAAAATATTACAATGTACACTAAATTGAAATGTCAATATTAATTGTCGTACTATCTACATTCAAATGTTGTTTTTAGCCCCCCCCCGGTCCCCCCGGGCACACACGCTACATACTTCCTGTATCGATCAATCTTCCTCTCCTAACCACCTTATGAAGCTATCGGTTTCCGACACATGTTCATTCTTTCTCTCCATGTTTTGATCTCTAACTCTCTCAACTGCACAACCCCCTTTTTCAGGTCTGTTACCAAATGTATCTACCTCACACACCCGCCACTGCACTCCATGTCGAGGTCTCTCTCTCTCTCCCACCCTCTCTTGCTAGATACATGCATTGCCTATGAAGACGCCCCCTCTCATGCGCACACACGCATGTTGTCTATCTAGGTCACTCCCTCGAGACAGTCGTACTCTTTCTTCTGCACGGCGGGCCACACTCGCTCAGTCTCGCTCTCTTTATCTATGTATCGATTAACCTTGCGTTCTTTCACACACAAATAATATATCTCCCTGTTCGAGCCTTAATCGACACACTCTATATTCTCTCATGCAGTGTCACATCCCTAATTCTGGTCTGACCTAGGCTAGCTTCATGTGTGCATCATGTTTCAATTCAAATGAAACTTGAATTGAGGAATTTTCAAAAGCCTCAGAAAACCTCTAAAAATAACCAACATTTAAATCTTCTCAAATGAGTCCAAGAAAATGTTCCTTTTATTCTTTAGAAATATTGGTAAGAGGTAAAATTCAAACCAATATTTTTGGAGTCACAGAAATATTTATTTTGGCCATTTGAATTAATCCAATAACTATTTGCTTTGGATTTATATTTAATATATATTAAATATGACTCAAATAATTTTGGAAGTTTGTGAGTGGCTTTGTATATATTTTAGCAAGCCATATAATAACCTACACAATTTATTAAAATGATTTAGTTGCTAAACTAAATCAAAACAGAGGAAGAAAAATAGATAACAAAAACAAATATAAATAGAAGAAGAAGCAGAAACTTACCTGGCGCCCACCAACCGGCCCAGCTCCTGTGCTGGCCCAGCTCTCTACAGCCCAGCCCACCACCACCAACTCCCCTGTCGCCTTCCTCCTCTGCTAGGAGGACGTGCGTGTGGCCGACGCGCGCACGCACGCGCCCCGGCCACCTCCTTCCTTCTAGCCTGCCTGGCTCCCCCTCGTCGCGCCTAGACGACGCTAGCGCGACACCTGGACGCCCTGGACCCTTCCTCTCTTCCCCGGACGCTCTCCCCCTCTTCTGTTTCTCACACCCGAGCGGAGATCGCCGTCGCCGACGCTGTTTGCCACGGCCACCATGCTCCGCACGCCTCCCCACGCTGTCCACGGTCTCCGCCATCTTCTGCCGCTTCGCCCCACCCTGGCCCTGCCGGCGACGAGCCCCGGGTCAACTCCGGCGAGTTTGACCCGATTTGACCTCGGTTTGACCCCCCCCCCCGGGGCCACTGACGTGTGGGCCATGCCCCTACTTAGTTTAGGTGTGAGTTTAATTAGCACTAATTAACTTAGTTAATTAATTGACACACTGACAAGTGGGCCCAGGCTCTAATTAACCTAGGTTAGTGCTAACATAACGCTAACTAACTCTGTTAGTTAGTTGTTACACTGACATGTGGGTCCCAGCCGTGAGGTTTGACCTGGGCTGGCGCCTTTGACCTACTGACGTCACCCTGACGCAATGCTGATGCATTAATTCAATTATTGGAATTATTCTTATTCAGGAAATTCCAGAAAATGTCCTAAACTTCTAAAAATCATATAAAATCAACCGTAGCTCCAAATCAAATAATTTATATATGAAAAATGATCAGAAAAATCCAATCTATCCATCTGCACCGGTTTCATGTATGTTAGAACACATTAACCTTGCTGTTTAGGTGAAACAAGTTAATGCACTATTATGACCTCTTAAAATGGGTTTGCATTTGAATCTTTGGTTCAAATGGACTCATCTCAATCTGTTCTAGCTTGCATCAGCCAAAACACATTCTTATTGCCATGTCATAGCATGCATCATATTGTGCATTGCATTGATCGTGTTTCTTCTCTGTTTGTCGGTGTTATTCCCCCCGGTAGCCGTTGTATCGATGTTGTGATCGTTGACACTGATGAAGACTCAATGCTATCTTCAGAAGTGCCAAGCAAGCAAAACCCCCTTGTTCATTCCGATACAATCCCACTCTCTCGCTCCTGCTCTCTTTTATTGCATTAGGACAACAACGATTCATCTGTTACTTGCTACGGTAGTTGAACCCCTTATCCTCTGCATGACCTATCATTGCCACAGTAAATAGATGAAACCCACTAGCATGAGTAGGAGTTGTTTGAGCCCTGTTGTGCCTACTCATTCATGCTTGTTTGTTATGCCTGCTACTGCTTAGAGTTGAGTCAGGTCTGATTCATCGGGGATGAATCAGAGGTGTGTGAACATGTCCTACTGTGTGTGAGCTAAGTGTGTGAACACGATTTGGTAAAGGTAGCGGTGAGAGGCCATGTAGGAGTACATGGTGGGTTGTCTCATTGAAGCCGTCCTCATGAACTGAGTTCTATGTTTGTGATCCATGATTCAGCTACTACCATGCATTGGGCCCTGAAATATGACCCCGCTCGACTTCTTAATCACCCTTGTCCTCTGTCCAGGAGTTGCAAGTAGTTTCTGGTGTTTATAGTATGCTGGAGGCCGTGGGCAGCGCTGACCCGAGGGGTGGGCTGTGATGCGGTAGGCACGTGGCACGCTGTACCGGGCGCCCGTTTGGTGTCTCGGGAACCCTGCACACATCGTTCGGGGTCGTATGCGGAAACATCGGCCGGACTCCCTGCGGATGGAACCTGAATAGGCGATAAACCTGGACTAGAGACTTGAGTGTTTAGGTAGGTCGTGGTCTACACCCACGTCGGCTTTCGCTTGAAGTCTGCCGAGCACATGTCGTGTGCAGACGCTAAGTGGTGGAAACATGTATGAAGAAGTACACCCCTGCAGGGTTAACATCATCTATTCGAATAGCCGTGTCCGCGGTAAAGGACTTCTGGGTTGCCTATACAGTTCATAGACAAGTGAAAGTGGATATTCAAAAATGCGCAAGATAAGTGTGAGTGCTATGGATGGCGTTCTCGTAGGGAGACGGGAGCGGATCCATAGTGGTGTATTGGTTGGTTGTCAGGACCCCGACTCAATGCCACATCGATCTAGCATGTAACACCTCATATCACTTTGCGGCCTCACGCACGGTATCCCCACGGGTGTCGCCTTACTTTTGCCCGGGACCGTTTGCGCCTTTTGGCACACGTATATGATGGTGTCGCTAGCATCCATATGATAAAGAGCCCGGGCTGACATGGCTAGTCGTAAACCCAAAGTGGCACTAACTTACAGGGACAGGCATCCATGACCCAGCATCGAACGTGTCGGTCATCAACGAGTGAATCCAGGCTGTAGCACTGGGCTAACAGGACTTCGGTGAACCGGGCTGTAGCGGGCTAGCAGGACTCCGGTATTCATCGCGTGACATTTCCCCGAAGGGACAGACACAGGATCGAAGAAGGGCACATGCCGGCCAGCCTAAGTGTTCCGGAGCAGTAGCAAGCTACCAGGGCTCAGTGGAAGCACTAGGAGGCATTTCCCGGTAAGAGAGACTACTAAGGATAAACAACTAGATAGTCAGATCCCACACATAGCAATACACATTACACGTACGCATAACATGCAAGTATGTGCTGTACAACATGGCATCACAGCATAACTCAACAACTCAAATAGATAAAGGCTCAGAAGAGCCAACATAGCATTATTACAAACAGGGGTCACATGACCCAACAGTCAGAGCAATCAAGCAACAAGCGGAAGCATTACATGTCTGGGTACAGACATCTACAAATGGAAAAGGCTGAAGAGCCTGACTATCTACAACATCCGATCAAGATCGTAGCTGAGGTACTAGCTACTAGTCGAAGTCCACGAGAACACTAGTAAGACCGAAGTCTCCGCTGCAAAAACATAAATGAAGCAACATGAGTACAAAGGTACTCAGCAAGACTTACATCAGATCCTATCATACATGCATTTGTATCAAGAGGGTAATGTGGGGTTTAGTTGCAGCAAGCCAGCTTTGACTCTGTGGCTATCCTGTTCTACGACTACCAGAACTCTGGAGGTGAAACAACGTACACGAGTCCACTAATCACCACACAATACACTACTATGGATTCATCCCCGTCTCCCTACGAGAAGGCCATCCATAGCACTCACACTTGTCTTGAGCATTTTAGAGTATCCACTTCAAGTTGTCTATGTACCATGTAAGCATCCAAGAAGTCCATAACCGCGGACCCGGCTATTCGAATAGATCATGTTAACCCTGCAGGGGTGTACTTCTTCACACACGCTCTCGCCACTTACCGCCATGTACACGTCATGTATCTCAGCAACCTTCAAGCGGAAGCCTGGCGAGGGTGTCGGCCACGACCTGACTAACCACACAAGACTCTAGTCCAGGTTTATCGCCTATTCGGGTTCCATCCGCAAGGAAATCCGGCCGGGGTGTCGCTTACGGCCCCAAACGATGTGTACAGGGTTCCCGAGCCCACCATCCGGGTGCCACTCGGTACACCAGGCCACGTGTGCCTAGTCTGTCCCAAGCCCACCCTGCCGGGTGCCACTTGGTAGAAAAATAGCACTACCTACAAACACCAGAAACTAGTTGCGACTCCTGGACAGAGATCAAGTTGGTTAATAAGTCGAGAGGGCTTGGAGCGCCCGGAGCCCAATGTGTGGTAGTATCGAGTCATTGGACAACATACACAGAACTCAGGGCTTAAGGACGGTTCCAGTGAGACAACCCACCATGTACTCCTACATGACCTCTCACCGCTACCTTTACCAAATCGTGTTCTCACACTTAACTCTCAGCATCAGAACATATCGTAACACTCCAATTCATTCCCAATGAATCAGACCTGACACACTCTAAGCAATAGCAGGCATAGCATGGTAGGAACACATCAGTGGCTTCAATCAACTCCTACACATGCTAGTGGGTTTCAACTATTTACTGTGGCAATGACAGGTCATGCAGAGGAATGGGTTCAACTACCGCAGCACAAAGTAGCAGATGAATCGAAGTTGTCCTAATGCAATAACTGAGAGCAGGAGCGAGAGAGTAGGGTTTTATCGAAATGAACAAGGGGGTTTGCTTGCCTGGTAAAACAACAAGGGAGGCACTGCTTCACAGACAGGTACTCTGGAACGTCTCCGGAGCAGGGCCTATCGAGAAGCAACGGTGCCGGCAATCAATACACAATCATATGCAACAATATGATGCATGAACATGGCATGTAGATGTGATGCTGTTTGAGCTAATGCATCTAGTAAACATTTGGTTTGAAGTCCATTTGAACCAAAGGTTCAAATGCATTTCTAAATTAAGTCTCTTATATATGCCCTAATGTGTTTTCCCATATTCAGCATGTATAAGTTGGTTTTTCATGCATGAAACTAGTACAGATGGAAAGATCGCATTTTTCTGATAATTTTTCAACTATAAATTATTTTAATCTGAGCTACGGTTGAATTGTTATGAATTTTTGAAGTTTAAAACAATTTCTGGAATTTCCTGATTTAAATTAAATCCAGAAATTATATATTGCGCCAGCATGACATCAGCACGACATCAGCGGTCAACTGGGTTGGTCCGGGTCAAACCTGACGTGTGGGGCCCACACGTCAGTGACAGGGGGTTTAAACAGGGGTTAATTAACTTAATTAAAAGATTAGGGGGGGTCGGGCCCACTGGTCAGTGTTAGTGGCTAAATAGGTTTAGTTATTTTTTTTAACTAGAATTAGCAGGGCCTGGCCCCACTAGTCAGCGACCCTGGGGGGTCAAACCCGGTCAACTCGCCGGCGTTTAGCCGCCGGCGAGGCCGAGCGCGGCGGAGGGGCTCGGGAACGTCGCTCCGGCGACCATTCGGGCGGCGGAGACCACGAGAGCGAAGCCCGCGCTCACGCGCATCCAGTGGAACACGCGGGAGGCTGCGGGGGCGGCGGAGCTCGCCGGAGCAGAGCTCATGGCGGCGGCCGGAGCTCGGCAACTTGCGGCCGCGGTGTTGTGGTGCACGGCAGTGGAAGCGGAGGGCTCCTACGGCCTCCTGGCGTCACCAGGAACACGGTGACGCGCGCGGGAGTGACCGGCTTGGGCTCGTGCCACCGTGGCGCCATGGCCGGCGGCGAGGAGCTTACGGGCGCGGTGGCGAGCTAGCTAGACGGGGCAAACGAACACGGGGAGGAGGGGGTTCGGTGCGGGTGCTCACCGCGAGACCAGCGAGCGCGAGGGCGAGGTCGGGGATGCCCGGCAGCTCCCGAATCGCCGGCGAGGATCCACAGCGGCCGGAGGCGAATTTGGCGTCGGCGACGGCTCCACGGGGTGCTCCGTCTTGCGTGGCTCGACGAGGAGGTAGAGGGGGTCGCAGCGGATCTAGGGAGCGTGTCGGGAAGGCGTGGGAGAGGCGGTGGCTATGGTGATGCCCGTCGGCGGCGGCGGTGGTTCTCGGGTGAGAGAGAGAGAGTAGGGGAAGAGGAGGAGGGAGAGCGAGAGGGAGTGAGAACGGTGCGGGGCAGCGCGTGGCGTCGTCCGGTCCATCCAGAGCGACGAGGGGAGGACAGGCAAGCAGGGAGGGAGGAGGTGGCGCGGCGCGGCGGTGCGCGCGCGTCGGGCACGCGCCGTTCCCCTGTCGGGGAGGTAGACGACAGAGGAGGGGGGCCAGGTGGGCTGGGCCGCCTGCTGGCTGGGCCGGCCTGCTGCGGCTGGGCTGCACAGGGGGGAAGGCCCAGGTAAACCCCTCCTTCTTTTATTTTTGTTTTCTAATTTTTCTGACATTTGTTTTGATTTAATAAATATATTAAATCATTTAATTTCCTTATGCCAATTTTTGCAGGAGCTAGATATATTATTCCAGAGCTCTTTTATAATTGGCATAATTTTTGGACCATATTTCATATATATAGAAATATATTTCCAATGCAAATATTTATCGAATTAATCCAAATGGCCAAAATAAATGTCCATGAGCTCCTAAAAATATTGTTTTGATTTTTATCTCTGTCCAATATTTTCAGAGGGCAACATGAGCATTTTCTTGGACCCTTTTGGAGAAATTTTTATTTGGGTCATTTTCAAAAATGATTCTGAGGGTTCCACCAATCCTCATTTCAAATTTAAATGAAATTTAAATATGATGCACAAACGACTAACTAGTCTAGGTCATACCAGACTAGGGATGTGACATTGGTGAATATGTGGACTCGTGTGCGCCACCTCAAAGAGTCGCTTGCAGTCGTAGTTCAGGATAGCCACCGTGTCAAAGCTGGCTTGCTGCAGTTAAACTCCACCATCCCCTTTGTTAATAATGATGCATATGTAGATAGTTCTGATGTAAGTCTTGCTGGGTACATTTGTACTCACGTTTGCCTATTTTATGTTTTTGCAGAGAGACTTCAGTCTCACTAGTAGTTCCGCTTGGACTTCGACATTTAGCTTGTTACCTCAGCTACGATCTTGTGCCCCCGGCAGGATCTGGTAGATAGTCAGGCTTCTCAGCCCTTTTCATTTATAGATGTCTGTACCCAGACATGTTAAGCTTCCGCTTGTGCTTTGACTTGTATGCTCTGAATGTTGGGTCGTAAGACCCATGTTTGTAATATCTCGCTCCTCGAAGCCTATTGAATAAAATACTTGAGTTGTAGAGTCATGTTGTGATGCCATGTTGTATTTGCACATATCGAGCATATTGTGTGTATGTTATTGAAATGCTTGGTATGTGTGGGATCTGACTATCTAGTTGTTTATCCTTAGTAGCCTCTCTTACCGGGAAATGTCTCCTAGTGCTTCCACTGAGCCATGGTAGCTTGCTACTGCTTCGGAACACTTAGGCTGGCCGGCATGTGTCCTTCTTCATTTTTGTGTTTGTCCCTACGGGGAAATGTCACGCGATGAATACCGGAGTCCTGCTAGCCCAGTGCAACAGCCTGGATTCACTCGCTGATGACCAACACGTTCGATGCTGGGTCATGTATGCTTTTCCCTGTAAGTTAGTGCCACTTTGGGTTCACGACTAGCCATGTCAGCCCGGGCTCCTTGTCATATGGATGCTAGCGACACTATCATATACGTGTGCCAAAAGGCGCAAACGGTCCCGGGCAAGGTAAGGCGACACCCGTGGGAATACCGTGCGTGAGGCCGCAAAGTGATATGAGGTGTTACATGCTAGATCGATGTGCCATTGAGTCGGGGTCCTGACAGCTTTGGTATCAGAGCTTGACTGCCTGTAGGATTACCAAGCCAAACTGGTCGAAGTTGAGTCTAGAAATTCTTTAGTTATATAAGGGAATTGGTTGTGGGATGGAACGTAAGGCTCTTTTTATTTCTTATCCCTTATGCCTTCTGATCTGAGTCATCTTATCTTTCCTGCGGGGTTAAGAAACTAGGCTTTCTCTTCTTCTATCAGGATCACGTGTTACTAATCCGTAGACTTATATGATTGATGGATTTAAGCCTCAGTTCAGTCTCTACTACTTCCGTGTGTTGGCAATTGATCTCAGAACCTTGATATTGTGATGTTAAGTGGTTATGCCACCATTTTCGCTGGATGTCTCAAATCTTTTTGAGCATTTACAACTATTATGCTGTCCGAGTCATCCCAGATTTCTAAACAGTCTGATGCATTTGCAAATCCCTTCTTCCCGTTCTGATGTCCCTTTGGTCAGATTAATCACACTAATCAGTGAGTTGAGGTACTCTGTTGCCTCGACATATATGTTGGAGCTATTACTATGACCCTAGGTGTCTTAGGGGATCATCTAGCAATCTAGCCATGATTTGTGTCCTAGTGTGATGATTCTGGACTTTATTCTCGAAAGCATCCCGTGATGCCATTTAGTTAGGTATTCTACTCCTGGGTTTTTGAACCCGAGATTCACCCTACTTACTTCATGTTGATAGTAATTGCTAGTTCCCTTAGGTTATTAGTAACCTTTGCGTTAGTCCTTGAAGTTCGTGGTATTTCCTTCTTCCAAATACTATGAACCACTTTATGGCAGAAGTTTGTTGGATCAAAAGATCACAACAGGAGTGCCCTCGTTGAGTTCTCCATTCTATATTGCGACTCTGCCAGTTCTACTTTTCTGGATGGGTTATCCGGAAGAAACTTGTTGAACTTGGTTCAACATACTAATCTATGCATCCACAACTCAGAAAACCGTATGTTCCTTTGAGTTGTCCCGCTTTAGTTGTCTTCCGACCCTCGTCTATCAATTGATAGTCAAGAGTAGTTGTGCACTCGAGCTCATCGATGCCCATTACTCTTGTGGTCCGTCAAGCCATTCTAGTTCAGAATGACTAGGAGAAACAAACTCCAGTACCTCATCCATTTCTAGGATTGGGTCAAAGCAGTTGTCTTCCGCAGATCAGATGCAATCCAGCTTTTGATTCTGTTCTACCCTGGAGTATCACCCCCTTTATGTCAGGATTTTCATGAGAATTGCTCCAGCCCTTGTGAATTCTTGACGTAGTGATACTTCTCGCCATCATTACTCATTCCTCGATTCCGTGTTGTCGCAACCGGAATACCGACAAGTGAATCATGATGTGTGAAATCAATACTCATAGCAACCTTGTTGCTTGGTAGTTAAAGGACAATAATTTCATCCTTAGCATGTTGGTTATTGAATCGTCACCCTAAGGTTGATTGTGCTACCTAGTCCCTATTTCCGGTGCACTCTTTCGGTCGTTGAGTTAGGATTTTGCCAATCCCCTGCTCATTTGATCATATCGTCTTGCCCTGAAAAACAAGATTGCTCTCGAGCTTAGTAACATACCGGTGGTTCGTGATTTTCTGATTATCTTCTCGAAAGTATCACCAGGTAGTCACCTGACCGCTATGTTGAGTTCGTGATCAAGTTGGTTTATTCCTGTAAACCACCCTTTCTCCAAGAATCTATGTTGGATACCCCTGAGCTAGTTGGTTAAGCTATACATCAACTTGGAGAGCTGGAAGATAAAAGCTTGTCCGACTTAGTTCATGTTAAGGGATATCATGTATGTATGTTGAAGAAAGATGATATCTTCATCGATTGGTCCCTGTGATCAGTTGTTGGACCTATTACCTTATCAAAACATTGATTTGAGTATGGGCTTTCGTCAAATCAAATTAGAACCAATGATGTTCGTAGTGTTGTCTTACTCGTGGTTGATTCCTCGAGCATACACCACTATATCTCTTGGGTCTGACCAATGCTATCACCGCGTTCACATGATGGTGGAAGTCCAGTGATATGGAAATTCCGATGAGTTGTTGTTGAGCCCATCAGCAACATTTTGTCTCCCCCATGATTCATGTTGAACATCAACCTAGTGTTGGAAACTTTGTAAGCAATGCCTTCGTGTTCCGTTCATGAAGCCTATGCTTGGATGGAAGAAGTGACTTCCTCGAATTCATGTGCATTTGGTGCAAGTTGCCGCCATGAATTTGAGAAAGGTTTGTTTTGCTTCCTTCGGAATCATCCCAAGTCAGTCACGCATTCATGTGAAGTATTCTATGGTTTGGTAGATTAATTACCTCCATTCTATATGTGTCCCTAGCACACCAAGCCACTAATTGATCTGTTCAAGGATAATAAGTTCTAAGTGCTAGTCCTGAAGGTACCAGACGGATTTGTACAAGATTTTGTTATCCTCGATGATGGTTTCCCACCTGAACTTGGTAGTGTTTTATTGTAAGACTACGATGTGGCCATGCTTGTCTGAGACAACGTGTTCACATGTTTGTAGCAGAACCAGCTCATATTTTGGAGCTTACTATCGTAGTTCATTCCCCGAGAATCTTGCAACGTCATCTCATCGATTTGTGTTGCAAACTTTCGTTTTTCTTTCTAGACTTGATGAGTCTAGAATATCCTGACACCAGCCAGATCTGAATCTCAGGCAGATATGATGGTTGGAACATTTTCACAAGAACTATAATATTGGTCTCTTTGTAACCCGGTGAAGTGGATGTCATGGACAACACATCTAGCCGGAAGACCTATTATTGTAGGCTCTTGATTGAGAAAGTTGGCTACCTCCCCATAAGGATTTCGTGGGATTTACTCCCTAGTTGACCCTTATGGATTTTTGAGATCCCGAAGTCCGACCTTTTACTTGATGTTCTAGATATCAAACCATATCTATGAATGGATTACGCTAGCACATCAAGGAGAACATTAGAAGCGGAGTGCTAAATGTCTCTCGGTCGATCATCCAGATTTTGTTTCCTTGGCTCTGCTAAGGTGAAATCTGAGAAGGTGTTATCTTCTTTTTGCATCTGCATCATCCTCCACCGGTATTCGTCATGGTAGTATGTTGTGTTGCCAGGATCCTTGACACGGATATTGGTAAAACCTTGATGATTATGGAAATGCTCAAGTTCTTGAGAGCACACACAAGCGCTAGGTGTTAACATCGGCACCAACTGGGATTGCTCTCAGTTTCCTCGGTTATGCTATAACTTTTCAAACAGTGGACTCACTCTCTACTGTTGAGCTTCTCCCCAGTTACTAAAATCATCCCTTGCGTTGTTTTCAGCAAGGTAGTCCACATCATCCATACTGGTCCGGGTATGTCACTCCACCGCACTCCTCCAAATGATCGATTGTGATTTGCCTTAGGCTGGTATAAAGAGTTTCAATGATCCTTGAATCAAAGGTAATTCTTTTTGCCACTTAAGGGGGATATATTCTACGAGTCACCTCCTCTAAGATGTCTCGTTATGGTATCATGGCAATTCAACTCCTCGCTACATTGACAACCGTTCAATACCCTCTTAAATGTGGAATTGTAGTCTACCTGGTAAACCTCCGTCATCTGTTCCACTCCATTCCTCTAGAGGTGTGCTTCGTCTCTCAGCTCGAGAGATGTTGCTATGTTTCATTCCGTGAGTGGATCCTGAGTTGCTCGATCTTCGAGAAGATCAATCCTTCTAGAGTTTCTTTTCCCTCTCGTTGTCATGTTGGTAGGAGTTCCTAGAGCAAGACATTGAGACAACGATGGTGATCGAATCAATGTTCATTTGAAGTGCAACCTGGATCGTGAAGATTGTGTTAGTTTGCGCTCCCCTTTTCATCTTACCATATGCTTGAATCTCCGGACGAGATTCTTGTGTAGTGGGGGTGAGTTGTCACATCCCTAATTCTGGTCTGACCTAGGCTAGCTTCATGTGTGCATCATGTTTAAATTCAAATGAAACTTGAATTGAGGAATTTTCAAAAGCCTCAGAAAACCTCTAAAAATAACCAACATTTAGATCTTCTCAAATGAGTCCAAGAAAATGTTCCTGTTATTCTTTAGAAATATTGGTAAGAGGTAAAATTCAAACCAATATTTTTGGAGTCACGGAAATATTTATTTTGGCCATTTGAATTAATCCAATAACTATTTGCTTTGGATTTATATTTAATATATATTAAATATGACTCCAATAATTCTGGAAGTTTGTGAGTGGCTTTGTATATATTTTAGCAAGCCATATAATAACCTACAGAATTTATTAAAATGATTTAGTTGCTAAAATAAATCAAAACAGAGGAAGAAAAATAGATAACAAAAACAAATATAAATAGAAGAAGAAGCAGAAACTTACCTGGCGCCCACCAACCGGCCCAGCTCCTGTGCTGGCCCAGCTCTGTACAGCCCAGCCCACCACCGCCAACTCCCCTGTCGCCTTCCTCCTCTGCTAGGAGGACGTGCGTGTGGCCGACGCGTGCATGCACGCGCCCCGGCCACCTCCTCCCTCCTAGCCTGCCTGGCTCCCCCTCGTCGCGCCTAGACGACGCCAGCGCGACGCCTGGACGCCCTGGACCCTTCCTCTCTTCCCCGAACGCTCTCCCCCTCTTCTGTTTCTCACACCCGAGCAGAGATCACCGTCGCCGACGCCGTTTGCCATGGCCACCATGCTCCCCTCGCCTCCCCACACTGTCCACGGTCTCCACCATCATTCGCCGCTTCGCCCCACCCTGGCCCTGCCGGCGACGAGCCCCAGGTCAACTTCGGCGAGTTTGACCCAGTTTGACCTCGGTTTGACCCCCCAGGGTCACTGGTGCATGGGTCATGCCCTACTTAGTTTAGGTGTGAGTTTAATTAGCACTAATTAACTTAGTTAATTAATTAACACACTGACAAGTGGGCCCAGTCTCTAAACCTAGGTTAGTGCTAACCTAACACTAACTAACTCTGTTAGTTAGTTGTTACACTGACATGTGGGTCCCAGCCGTCAGGTTTGACCTGGGCTGGCACCTTTGACCTACTGACGTCACCCTGACGCAATGCTGACGCATTAATTCAATTATTGGAATTATTCTTATCAGGAAATTCCAGAAAATGTCCTAAGCTTCTAAAAATCATATAAAATCAACCGTAGCTCCAAATCAAATAATTTATATATGAAAAATGATCAAAAAAATCCAATCTATCCATCTGCACTGGTTTCATGCATGTTACAACACATTAACCTTGATGTTTTGGTGAAACAAGTTAATGCACTATTATGACCTCTTAAAATGGGTTTGCATTTGAATCTTTGGTTCAAATGGACTCATCTCAATCTGTTCTAGCTTGCATTAGCCAAAACACATTCTTATTGCCATGTCATAGCATGCATCATATTGTGCATTGCATTGATCGTGTTTCTTCTCTGTTTATCGGTGTTGTTCCCCCCGGTAGCCGTTGTATCGACGTTGTGATCGTTGACACTGATGAAGACTCAATGCTATCTTCAAAAGTGCCAGGCAAGCAAAACCCCCTTGTTCATTCCGATACAATCCCATTCTCTCGCTCCTGCTCTCTTTTACTGCATTAGGACAACAACGATTCATCTGTTACTTGCTGCGGTAGTTGAACCCCTTATCCTCTGCATGACCTGTCATTGCCACAGTAAATAGATGAAACCCACTAGCATGAGTAGGAGTTGTTTGAGCCCTGTTGTGCCTACTCATCCATGCTTGTTTTTTATGCCTACTACTGCTTAGAGTTGAGTCAGGTCTGATTCATCGGGGATGAATCAGAGGTGTGTGAACATGTCCTACTGTGTGTGAGCTAAGTGTGTGAACATTATTTGGTAAAGGTAGTGGTGAGAGGCCATGTAGGAGTACATGGTGGGTTGTCTCATTGAAGCCATCCTCAGGAACTGAGTTCTGTGTTTGTGATCCATGATTCAGCTACTACCATGCATTGGGCCCTGAAATATGACCCCGCTCGACTTCTTAATCACCCTTGTCCTCTGTCCAGGAGTTGCAAGTAGTTTCTGGTGTTTGTAGTATACTGGAGGCCGTGGGCAGTGCTGACCCGAGGGGTGGGCTGTGATGCGGTAGGCACGTGTCACGGTGTACCGGGCGCCCGTTTGGTGTCTCGGGAACCCTGCACACATCGTTCGGGGCCGTATGTGGAAACTTCGGCCGGACTCCCTGCGGATGGAACCTGAATAGGCGATAAACTGGACTAGAGACTTGAGTGTTTAGGTAGGTCGTGGTCTACACGCACGTCGGCTTTCACTTGAAGTCTGCCGAGCACATGTCGTGTGCAGACGCTAAGTGGTGGAAACATGTATGAAGAAGTACACCCCTGCAGGGTTAACATCATCTATTCGAATAGCCGTGTCCGCGGTAAAGGACTTCTGGGTTGCCTATACAGTTCATAGACAAGTGAAAGTGGATACTCTAAAATGCGCAAGATAAGTGTGAGTGCTATGGATGGCGTTCTCGTAGGGAGACGGAAGCGGATCCATAGTAGTGTATTGGTTGGTGAATATGTGGACTCATGTGTGCCACCTCAAAGAGTCGCTTGCAGTCGTAGTTCAGGATAGCCACTGTGTCAAAGCTGGCTTGCTGCAGTTAAACTCCACCATCCCCTTTGTTGATAATGATGCATATGTAGATAGTTCTGATGTAAGTCTTGCTGGGTACATTTGTACTCACGTTTGCCTATTTTATGTTTTTGCAGAGAGACTTCAGTCTCACTAGTAGTTCCGCTTGGACTTCGACGCTTAGGCCCAGTTCTTTTGGCCAGATTATGGAGAATCCTGGTCCTGAAAATCCCGAGCGAAAAGAACTCGATTGAACTTCCAAAATCTCAACCGGATTCTCCAGAATCCTAGTGCAATTCCAAAATCCCAAAATAACTGGTTTCTCCCACAATCTCAAGATTCTGGCAAGTCCCATCAAAGAAAACGTTTCGAAGTATAACTGTACCCCTATTGTATCACGTATTTACGGTCAAAATGCCACCCCGCAGTCCAGCCCAGGACCCCGAAAACGAGCGGACGCACCCGACCGCTCGCTCGTCTCCCAGTTCCCGCACCGCATCGGGGCAGCGGAGCAGCCGAGCTTCAAGCCGCCCCTGCCCCCGCCGTCCAGCCCGCCCCCGGCCAGCCGCCCCCGCCCAGTCCGCCCCACCCTCCCCGCCAGACAGTTCGCCCCGCCCCGTCAGCTTCGCGGCAGCAGCTAG